>NC_056741.1:935830952-935978217 GCF_019279795.1 Protopterus annectens | reverse complement strand
TGCTTATCCTGAAGCTGAATCTATTTACCTGCACTAGACAGAGGTCAGATAGTAGTGCAGTTTAGCTTGCCATTGTGTAAGCTTTAAGATAAAATCTTTTAAAACCTTGTACATAGCATGGTTTTGGAATTATTGCTGCAAATATGAACAAGTAATATTTGATGCCTACAGGCATCAGTAGGAGTTAACTGCAGATACACCTAGAGGTGTCACTCAGATGTAATAAGTTAAATAATGACTCCAGTGTTCCTAATAGGTAATGTTTCATGCTATTTAGGAGGAATCCTGGGATATTACTGGAGCCCACTAATGCAGTGTTCTTGGTCATGGAAGGTGTGTTTAGGAACTTTTCCCTAGTGATGGTCACAGGAGATTATGTTTTATGTTATTTCTTGAGGGGTGGCTGAGGTGGAAGGGGATTAAAAAATTGAAATTGAATTTGTTGTCAGTAGATTTTCTATTATCTTTCTGCTGTTTTCAGTCAGTTTACATTTGCTATGAGTTCTGAACATTGTTGTGTACAGCCTTTGAGGTTATGGATATAGTTAAAGCAAACTTTATGGTTGTCCCTTGCTTTAGAGTTTATATATACCTCCCAATTGGCATTGGTAGATTTGATTTCCCCTCTGAGATTGTTGACAGAGTTTTAGTTCTGCTGCACATTACATTTCCTGACTTTTCCGAAGACTTTCTTCCTTTGTTGTACATTCTGAGTTTGTTCGAGATTATTCCTTGTAGGCAAAACTGTCTCTATGCATCTATTAACATGATTGTACAAGGCATCTGTAAACAACTCTGCATAGGCGAGAGCTTGAAACTTTGTCTGGTCGTCAATTAATGATTAAAGCTACAGTGTTAGCTGGAGTCACAGGTTTTATTATTTCAGCTTTTTGGTCCAGCCTTACCAGAGAGGACATTACTCTAGGGTTGTGCAACATTCTCCTATGTGAAAATCAATTCCAGTATGTTTGCACCTCTAGTGGGCATGTGAACTATATGGTCAAGGATGATTGTGTTTACAAAGCCCAGGAATCTCTGGATATACATGTTTGGGGTCATTACTTGTGCAGTAGCTTGTCTAAATGTGTGGCTTTAGTCCTTATTTGTGCAGTTGCTTGTCTAAATGTGTGGAAGGTATTGTAACCCTGCACTGCTGGATGTTGTGTGATGCTTTAAACCATATCTTTGTAACTGCACAGATATCTGCATTCTCCGCTTGTTTACCATTCTGATCCTTAAACAACTTCTCATTCTTTTATCTCATATACTTCATCAGTAAAATAGTAAATCCCATCAGAAAATTATGAGCAAATAGCTACCATTCTGCTTGATTCAGCTTCTGGGATTCCAAAAACTTTAGTGTACTTTCTTAGAAAGAATCACTGCCTACTTTGTGAAAACTCAGAAAGCTGAAAATGTGTCCTTATTGGTAAGCCATACCAAGATGCCTGACATTCAAGGAGGTTAATGTAATCCCAAGCATGCGGTATTATGAAAGACAAAAAATGGGCACTTTAGAACCCAAATAATTGTACTTGACTTTCTCAAGTTCCAATTCTATAGCACCAAGATCAAAATTATAATGTACAGAAAAAGTATGATTGGTTACCTCTGGGTTGGACATGGAGCTATTGTACAGGATACACAGTTCCTGCTAAGACATTGTAATACGTTGCTAGTAGGAAAATACAGAATGTATGATGTGTAAGAGGAAAAAGGCATAACAATTTAAATAACAATGATGTGAATATTGAAACTATAGCAACAATATCACTATTTCCCATCTATGGTGCTGTAAAGACTATTTGTGAATTTAGGAAATATTACAACTGGAGTTATTGAGTAATGCAACATTTGAATCTGTTGAAAAAATCACTATGGTAATTGCAAATCAATTAACCATGACTGCTATACTTGTATACTCAATAATGAAAGGAAATTAGATGTTATTTAGATGTCACTCATGAAAAGTTAGATAAAAGGCATGTATTACTTGTGCAACCAATTCAGTGTAAATAGCATTCTTAAGTTTCAACTTTACAGCACCAATTTAGAAAGTTTCACTTTTGTGCTTTAGAGCTGACTTTCTTAGATATTGTCTCTGAAGAAAAACACTGAGATAACATGAAAATGTATAAAAATTAGTATACAGACCTAAGTTTGATAAAATGACAATTAATCCAGGGCACTAGAAAAAGTTTAACATAACTTTGAATTGCAACTTTCAGCATCTGTTACATAATAAACAGTTACTACGGAGACCTGCCTTGAATAAATAATAATAATAGCAACAAAACAACAATAATAATAATACATAGTTACAAGAAACATGAAACTGCAAATAAATAATAAAGTTACTAACAATCACTATACAATCTAAGTGACAAATAATATGAAAATGCTTGTTTACTGCAAAGCAAGCCAGATAACACACAAAAAAGTGAAGCCCTTTTGCAATCATCAGTAAACTAGAAATTAAATTACATTGTTGCTAACTGGAAGAACTTGGTATTACTTGAATCCAGGAAGGAAAAGCACATGATCCACCAACATGACTCTGGATAATGCCAGCTTTCAAAATTTGGTTAGCAAAACCCCTAGTGACAGCAGAAAAGTATCATGATAGCATCTGTAAGTCAATAGCTTTCAACCAGTAATTTCAAACTCTAGCAATGCATAAACTATGTAAATCTTTGTGACAGAGTCTGAATAGCTACAGAGGTGAGATAATGCAGTGAGCACCATCCACACTGAAGTCACAATTTGACTGAGAGGTTTCTGACACAGATTCATAAAGTTTACCAGACGGGGCTAACGTTGCCACCCATCCCGTTATCAGAAAAGTCCCGCTTTTCACAATCACACTGAATCTCCATGGAAAAGTCATCATTGCTTTTCCATGGCAATTCATTTACATCACCAACCCAGACCAGCAGGCAGAGCTATTCCCTGTTAGCTCCAAGTATATTAAATTATGCAGCAATTGGCTGCAAATCATGAAGGGAGTGAAGACTGAGGCAGGACAAGCCCTGTAAAGATCGCGGCTGTAGTGCACTTTGTTTTTAGCACTTCTACAGCTGTGAATTAAAAAGACAGAGACTTGTTTTTTTTAATGAGCGAACCATTTATCCAGCCAGCCAGCCATCCAGCCATCAATTTATCCAGCCAGCCATTCATCAAGCTAGTCATCCATTCATCGATCCAGCCAGCCATTCATCAAGCCAGTCATCCATTCATCCATCCAGCCAGCAGTCCAGCCATCCATTCATTCATCCAGCCTGCTACCCAGTCATCCATTCATCCATCCAGCCATTAATTCATCTGTCTAGCCATTCATTCATCCAGCTGCTACATCCACCATCCAGCTAGCCACTCCAGCAGCCAGCCAGGTAGCTAGCCACTCCAGCAGCCAGCCAACTAGTCAGCTAGCCCCTCCAGCAGGCAGCCAGCTTGCAACTCTGAGTCTATATCACATGAGCAAATCGCACAAATTGCGAACGCTCATAATATCGAATGTACCGGACCTGAAAGTGCTTTTTCTGAGATCGTGGTACAGTGAAGAATGGGATATTTGCCCTTTCCTCACTGTAGTGTGATCTCAGAGTTGGAATATATATTTAGTGGGGGGTATGGGGGGGTGCAGCCCCCTACAATAGAAAGTTTGAGGTCCGGTACATTCGATATTATGAGCACTCACAATTTGTGTGATTCGCTCATATGATATAGACCCAGCCACTCCAGCCAACCAGGTAGCTAGCTACTCCAGCAGCCAGCCAGCTAGCTAGCTACTCCAGCAGCCAGCCAGCCAGCCAGCTAGCTAGCCACTCCAGCAGCCAGACAGCTAGCTCACTAGCTAGCCACTCCAGCAGCCAGCCAACCAGCTAGCTAGTCATTCCAGAAGCCAGCCAGCTGTTGTCCCCATAAGAAAAACTCCTTCATCACTCCTGTAGTGATGTCATGGTAGAGGGTGTGCTCCTTGTCATATTGGCCACACCCCCTTGTCCCACTATGGCCCACTTAAAAGGTGGCAACCCTAGACAGGGCCAGTCCATGGACCATAATCACTTTGCCAATACCACACTCATAGGATACCTTATACATGCTGGAAGGCAAAACAAGTCAGGTCTAGGATGAAGTGATAGGATCCCATCCACTGATCAAGTTTTGTCTTAAAGGAAATAATGCTTTCACTCTTTTTGTACACACACATATATATATATATATATATATATATATATATATATATATATATATATATATATATATATATATATATATATATATATATAAAATGTAAGGGAAGATTACTTCAAATATGGGGGTGGGTTGAATAATAATTCTGTCCCTCCATTGTGCCTTATTTCTTGAAGAAGTTCAAGTCTTTAGCTCTAATCTTTATAAAGCCATTTGTTTTTGTTTAGGCAAATGAGACCAAAGAGGTGTGGGCCATTAACAGTACGGATGCAAGAAATAAATCACCTGGGAAGTGTTATAAGAGGCAGAGTATAGTGATGCAGTGCTACACATAAATCACCTGGCAAGAGTTTATGACAGTCAGAATATAGGGTTAGTGCTTCATATTTGTCTTGGTAGCAGAGAGTCTGAATTCCTTTGATATGTTCATAGGTACATAGGTTCATAGCAGATTACTAGGCTAACAGCTTAACAGCACTTACAAGCCTAACCAAAACAATTTGATTCTACCCAATATATGGCTCTTAGGGGCAATAAGATGGCATGGATTTGTGCTTATGCATTGAGTATCTTATAGATTGCCCCTGTCCATAAGGGACATAGGCACTACCCCAGGTATGAATTTGAAATTCTCCATCCATTAATCCAAACTGCATTTGAAGAAGGCCAAGAAAGGGCTCTGCTTAATATGATTAGGAAGCTTGTTCCAAATAAGGGGCAATCTCTCAGACACATATCTGTCTCTCCAGCATGTTTTTTTGAGTTGCTTAGTTTAAATCCCTAGATCGGGCGACAGTCATGCTGTTTGAATTTTGGATATGTAGCAGCTCCATCAGGGTTGGATGTGTGAGTGCCTTGTAGGTCAGGTATAGGTCAATAGTCAGTAGAACATAGAGTAAAGGGATAGGGCTTTTATTCTTTCAGCATAGGACATGTTATTTACAGCCTATATTTTATTTTATGGCTTCATGGTTATGGGTTTCAATATTGTGGGATTTAAGACTGTGATAGTAAACCTTGTTATCTTTATACTACGTTTAGTCTGTTTAGAGATCTGAGAAGTTAATCCTGAAGAGAAAGTCTCCTATTACAGAGTCCTGAGGAATTCCACTAATAACCTTTTTGCTTTCTGAGGTGGTATCTGTTACTTTAATATGTGGATTCAACCTGTCACTATTTGTCTTACAGCATACAGGTCTACTTTTAGGCCTTTAAGTGCATTGATAATTCTAGTATGTTGGTGAAGTGCTCAACTAAAGAACTAACATAGCTTTATTTACTGTTATAAAAAGTGAGAAGAATCAATGAGAGTGAACAAACAGCAACCTTTTGTGCAAAGAAATACTATTTTTGTAAGGTTAGATAAAATAGTTTCCAAGAACAAGAGTTGTGACCACACCTGTGCTAGCCTACCATAGATGCAGCACTGTTCAGTCAAATATATCTGTACTGTGCAACCTGGGCCACTACTTAGACTGCCTTCTGGGCCATAGAGGCCAGCGGCCAGCCTCACATCCTCATCAGTAAACTCCATATTAAAATCCAAATACAGAATCTGGAATATTCTTTCAGATACACCAAAGACCTATATGCTACAGGAGGGTAATCAATTTAAATCTAGTACTGAAGGACCAAGATTCTCTTTAACAGTTTATTTAGTGTCAGCTGTGTCGATCACCTAAGAGTTCAAAGATGATTTCTCCTATCTGGGGCCTTTTCATTTTTGGCTGAACCTAAGTTTTGAAGTAAGCCAGTTGGTGGCAATGAAATGAGACAACAGCTTCTGATGAATGTAACATTGATATGTGTGAACTTGGGGACATTTCAGCTTCTGTTCCAAGCAACTTGTTGCGCACATTCTTACAGACCACTGATCAACAACTTTCTTCCAGGTAGCCCTAGGTTGCCAGGAGTACCTCAGCTTCAGCTGTAGCTGTATGAATATAGGTTTGTTTATTTTTCTCTAAAGTTTCTGGAAATGATGGCTAGATCTAAAGAGCAGCAGCTAAGGGTCAGGGTTGGCATATTGATTAAGGGATTTACTTCACATACACAAGGTACAAATTTTGATTCCCACCTTTGAAAGGGAAATTGGTGAGGCTTAAAATGTCTCTCAAAGGCAGCTAGTCTAGTATTTACCTATGAACCTACTATCAGCTGGATAACTGGAATGTCTCTCTCTGCCTAAAAATAATACTGCAGAGTAAGCAGTGTCTCAGTCATTTTTTTGGCATTTTCCAGAATTAATTATATAGCCACAGCCTATATGAAACCAGGTTTATGTGTATTTACTTTAGGCTAGGTAACTTACAAAGGATACTAGACCACATTATGTAGCTTCTTAACTCAGACTTTTGCTAGAGGTATCAAACCTCTAAATGCTATACACATTTAAGAAAATGTCAATATCATAATTATAGAAATGAATGGCCTTATAACCATGGTAGTTAGTCAGATATAAAAAATATAATATCTGATAAGTAAAAAATGACAGCAAGAGAATTACAGAAAAATATCAAAATGTCACAGAACATAAAAACTATGTCATAAAACTAATACCAAGAAGACAGAAAACAAAATGACCTTACAGTACTCACTCACACACACATATACACATTATACCTCTCAACTGTACAGATTTTCGCAAAATGTCCAGTTTTGCCTCATATTTTTGGTTTGTTTTTTCATAAAATTCTGTTTTTTTCTGGCAATTATTTGCAACTCATTAAAAGACTAAAGTTAAAAAAACAATGACAGATTTGAGTTTCAGACTTTGTACCCTTTAGAAAATTTGTGGTAATGCAAAACCTGTTATTCTAAGTTTGTAAATATAATATTTAAAAATCGTCCTTATTTTTGGGCCTTTGTCCCACTTTTATTTATGGCCTTGTCGTATTTCTTGCTCTAAGAGGCTGATAGGTATGATACACACACACACACACACACACACACACACACACACACACACACACACACACACACACACACACACACACACACACACACACACACACACACACACACACACACACACACACACACACACAGGCAATTACTCACAAGCACATACCACTCACAAATAAATAATTTTACATTACTTGCAACAATGTTCTGCAAATGCAGTGTAAACTGTAAATCTACAACACATACCCTTAACAGAAATGCAATGCATTCTTACAATGTCTTCTGTTCAGGTTTCTGTCTGCTTATTTCTTAATAAAGGCATCTACCTTACTATTAAGTCATAATACCAAGTCAAATGTGAATTTCCTTCACATAAATCTTAAACAGTAAAATAAACATACATAATCTGGAAGCAGATTATTAAATGTCACTTAAGTCTGAGACTGCAACATGAGTCATAATAAAGTAATAGTGGCACAGGAGAGTTCCACTGCCTGTATCATCACATCTCACAATGCCTCTGGGTAGTCCATTATTTCACTATAATATCCACCTGCTGGAAATTATTACACAGACATACAGTGAGAGAGAGAGAGAGAGTACCTCTCTCTTTTCAGGAAATAAAGATCCCACTTTATCCTTTTGTTTTCATTTTACAGTTAGATGAATAAAAGGAACAGATGGGCCAACATAGATACAGATATGCAAATATATAAACAGCATTTAATACCAAGATTTTTGTTTTTGTGAATGAAGCAATTTTCACTAAGAAAAATATATCAAATCTGTGAGATGTTATGACACAAGGAGTGATATTCCACAAGGGAAAGAACAGATCTTCCTAGAAAGCTATCTTTTATTTCTACTGTAATGCTTCCAATGGCTTTTGAGACTTTAAATGCAAATATATTTATAATGCACGTATTTGTTTTAAATACAAAGTTAAAATATTGAATTAACATACAGTATCATTATAAATAAAACCTGTCAACAATTTTAAATCCTTAGAGCTACCTGAGTATTTGAGTATTTATTTGGCTTTTTAAGTCTTCTTACCAACTTACAATATTTGGGGAGGTCCAGCATTTGTACTTTTAATGCTGATTAATTAGGAATTACTCCAGGTAAGACCCAAAGATACAGTTCATCAGGTTATTATGGACTTAGATGAGCCCTCTTTTAGTGCAGCTAATCCTGCTTCTTAAAATCTCTTTTGGGAGACATCTTTGGATATCTCTCAGGGCAATTCCAAGGCCACCTCTTTTTTTTTTTTTGGAGTCATGTCATATTTCTCTTAAACAAATATTGGTCAGTTCTTTTCAACAAAGTTACCTTCTATGAATAATAAAAGATGGTTTGATCACATTGCTTTGTAACCACTCCTTCTAGCTGTTTCTTTGTGGTATCTTGCTGAATTCTTACTGTGTATATCTCCTTCAAAGAAAGGTATCTTGTTTTCTGATCATAGTAACACTTCTGTATAGACTGATTTTCTTTTACTGTCTCCTGTACTGAGCTTATGTTTTCAGTCTAAAGCAAGTTATAACATTTAGGAAGTCTCCTCTTTAATCTTTTTCAAATTTGTAACTCAGATAGTTGAAGCATTATACTGTGGAATCAGTTCATATACTCTAACAAACATGAGTGTGCAGCAATGTAACATGCACTGTTTATGCTCTGAGTTGTGTTCACATAAGAGTTTTGCAGTCAGAAAAAGAAGTTATGTACCTACCATAATGTTCCATGTTAGTTGTCCTTCATCTTTCCTTCCTTCTTGCTGTTTGGGTTCAGAGCCGATCCTCTGCTCCGACTCGGCCTACTTCTTTAGCTCGAGAGCTATGTACTGGCTCGAGGCTAACCCTTATCCCAGAATACCCAGTGTCAGCTACCCAGATCTCGTTTGTAATAGCACACACTAGACATATAAAGTAACCAGTAACCTAAAACTGATTTACCAAAATAACAGATCAGAGTAAACTATCATAAAATTACCTGGCATGTGAACCAAGAAAAAGGAAATCAGCCAGTGAAACTATAGTGAACTCTTTCAATCCTCCAGGAAGGGGGAAGGAGGAGGGGGACACAAGAAGGAAGGTGAGATGAAGGACACCTAACATGGAACGTTATGGTAGGTACATAACTTCTTTATGTTAAGTTGTCCCATCTCGCCTTCATTCTTGCTGTTTGGGACAGCATCCCTAGCAACTAAAGACCCCGGGTGGCTCATTGGAACAGACTCTTCAGAACAGTGGAACCAAAGAAAGCCCTGCTCCGGGAGACCACATCCACTTTGTAATGAGAGATAAATGTATGAGGGTTTGCCTAAGTGGCAGCTGCACAAATTGAGTCTATGGGCAATTTAGACTGAAAGGCTACAGACATGGCTAATGCTCTAGTAGAATGACCTTTCGGTTTTGCTGGTAGATGTTTATACCTTAACTGATAAATAAAGGCATTGGTGTCAGATAACCATTTGGATATGGTCACCTTAGAAACTGGAAGGCCTTGCTTATTCTGAGCATAGGAGAGAAATAATTGGTATGACTTTCTTAGCTCTTTGGTCCTATGGAGGTAAAAACGTAATTGTCTGCACACATCCAGTTGGTGAAGACCATATTCTGCCTTGTTGCTATAATTGGGAAAGAAGACGGTGAGATCGATGGATTAATTTAAATTGTTTTCTGAACAGACTTTTGGTATGAAGGATGGGTTGGTTCTCAGAGAAACTCTATCTTTGTGAAACACCAAATATGGAGGACGAACACAGAGTGCTTGGAGTTCTGAAACACGTCTAGCTGAGGGAATAGCAATGAGAAAAAGTGTTTTCCAAGAAAGAAATTTTAAGGGACATGAAGCTGCTGGTTCAAAGGGAGGCAGAATCAAAGAAGTCAAAACTAAATTGAGATCCCAAGGAGGAGGTGGATCCCTCACTTGGGGTCTAAGAAGAGATGTTCCTCTCATGAAGGCTTTGCAGAGATTATGAGACATTATGCTAGAATTAAGAATTCCAATATGAAAATTAGATATGGCTGCCAGTTGTACCCTGATGGTAGCAGCAGCCGCACCCGACTGAAAAAGCTCTGCTAGAAATTCTAGAATTTGATGGACTGGGGCTGAAAAGGAGTCTAAGTTTCTAGATTCTGCCCAGTAAGAAAATCTTTTCCATTTGCTAGCATAGGTCTTTCTTGTAGTTGACTTATGGGAGGATACAATAATATCGCAAACTGCTGGGGAGATACTTGGAAGCCTGGCTAAGGTAGGAAGTTGAGAAACCAAGCTGTGAGCTTGAGAGTCTGAAGGGATTGGTGTAACCCGCATGACTGATGAATCAACAGATCTGGCACTGGGTCCAGAACCCAAGGCTGGTCTAGAAGGTGAAGGTGCAGGAACAGAAAACATATCTATCGAGGTCAATAGGGGGCAATGAGGATCATTTTGCAACCCAACAATTTTGCTTTCTGTATGAGTCTTGGAATTAGGGGAAAAGGGGGAAATGCATAAAGGAGTTCCTGAGGTCAATCATGGACTACAGCTTCCCTGGGAGTTTGACCTGGAGGAGGAAGCAGGTAGAAGTAGCTGCTGCATTTGTTGTTGACGGGGGTGGCAAATAGATCATAGCAAGGCTGGCCCCATTTCCAGAAGATAAAGTCCACAACTTCCTGATTCAGAGACCACTCGTGAGGCATGAGAATAGCCCTGCTGAGCCTGTCCGCTATTATTTGGATTTCCCAGGGATGTGCAGTGCTGTCAGAAAATGTTGTGAGGAAATTGCCCATTGCTATAGCCTGAGGGCTTCTCAACATAAGGGGTAGGACCTGGTCCTGCCCTGCTTGTTGATGTACCACACAACTGACATGTTGTCTGTTTGGATCACAATAGTCCTGGAAGGAAGAGAGTCTTGAAGAGCTTGGAATGCTAGGAACACCACTCTCATCTCTAGGACATTGATATGCAGATGGTACTCATGAGCTTGCCACATGCCTTGGACTGTCCTGCCTAGATAATGCCCCCCCCACCCTATCAGGGAGGCGTCCATGGTCACTGTGGCTACTGGAAGGGGTTGAATGAAAGGTCAGCCCTGAGCCGCCAGTGGGGAGACCATCCACCAAGAGAGGTGTCTTTTGCATGTTTCTGTAATCAGGATTATGTGAGACATGGCTATTTCCTGGAAGGACCACTGTGTGAAGAGAAGCCACTGAAGGACTCTCATATGGTAATGTGCTAATGGTACAAGATGAATGGCAGCTGCCATGGAGTCTAGAACTTGCAGGACATGTCTGACTTGGATCTTTCTGCTCTGCATTAGAAATGACACTTGTTGGCGAATAGAGAAAACTCTTTCCTGAGGTAACCTTGCAAACATCTGCTTTGTGTTTAATTCTGCTCCTATATATGTAACAGATTGACAGGGCAACAAGGCAGATTTTTCAAAATTTACTGTAATGCCTAGTTGGGTGCAGTTGATATTGTATAATCCCATGCCTCTAAGAGTTGATGCCTGGAGGTAGCAGTTAGGAGTCAGTCATCTAGATAGGGAAACACCTGGAATCCTTGACGTCTCAGGTGAGCCATGACTACTGCCATACATTTGGTGAACACCCTGGGGGCTGTGGTGAGACCAAAGGGCAGAGCTCTGAACTGATAATGACTGGCCCCTACCCGGAGGTGAAGAAATCTCCTTGAGCGTCTGTCCATTTTGATATGGTAGTACGCATCCTGAAGATCTATGAAGCACATCCAGTTGTCCTGACCCAGAAAGGGGAGAATGGACTGCAGTGTTACCATCTGGAACTTTTCTTTTTGTACAGATTTGTTCAGTCTGCTGAGATCCAGTATTGGTCTCCAGTCCCCTGTCTTTTATGGTACTAAAAAGAATCTTGAGTAAGTTCTGGATCCTAGTTGGTCTGCAGGGACTTCCTGAATGGCTCTTTTTTCTAGCAGTTTTGAAACTTGAATAACTGCTTGATCCCTTAGATTGGGTGGGACATCTGTGATGGACTTTTTTGATTTTAGAGGGGGTTGATGAAAGGGGATTTTGTAACCTCCAGATATGATAGATAGTACCCATTTGTCTCTTGTTATATTTTGCCAGGCTTTTGGGTACAGGGAAAGTCTTCCCCCGACTGCCTCCAGAAGTGAGTAGTCAGGCAACCTATCAGGGATGCTGGAAGGGTTCGGCAGAGAAAGTTTCTCTATCACCCTGATTTTGCAGTCCCCCTCTGCCATGAGGGTGGCATCTGCCATTGTTGTTGTTTCCCCCTCTGCCCCTGGGGGAAAAATCACAATGTGTGTCAGGCAAGGGTCCCTGGGACTTCCAAAACAACATCTTTCCACCCTTCTGACCTTTGGGATAAGGTCTGTTAGGAGTGGAAAAATGGACTCCCACAGCAGAGAGAGTCTTGCCTTCCTGCTCGCACCTGGTAAGCATGTCTTTCACCTGAGGCCCAAAAAGCGAGGAGCCATCAAAGGGAGTATTTGTGAAGGATGCCCAAAAGGGTTCCGGAAATTGACACAGCCACAGTCAAGCATGTCTCCTGAGAGCCACTCCTGTACCTGCGGATCTGCTCGCTCCATCGGCTGCATAGGAAATCAGCCTTGTGAAGGAGTTGACTATAGAATTAAGAGTTGCAAGCTGGAAAGATATTTTAGCTGATGCTCCCTCAACTGTAGGATCTTACAGGGTATTTCCAAGCTCTTTTAGGAGATCCCTTTGAAGTCGTGTAAAATGAGACAGATAATTCAGGAACCTCATTGAGAAGGTCGCTGAGGAAACATTTGCTTCCCATATCTGTCCATCATCCTAGACTCTTTGTTTGGGGGATGGACAGACGAAGAAAATTCTGCTAACTCTTTCTTGGTGGCTGCTGCTACCACCATGGCATCAAATGGCACACCTTTAGAGAGAAATTGCTTGTCCTGGGGGGCTGTTATGAACTTATTTGATCTCCTCAGAGTAGGTTCCACAGAATCTGGAGCTGACCAAGCCTTTCGAGCCACTACATACATGAGTTGATCAAAAGGTGGAGACACCCAGGAGGTGGAGGGTCGGGAACCGAATGCCTACAGGTATACAGACTCATCCTCTGTAGTGACTAGGGAAGACCAGCCACCCCTCTGCCTAAGCATTTCAAGGATGTCTGAAAAGGAAACATCTTTAGAGGGGGACCTGGGGGACCATTTTGATTCATCCAGGTCTGTATCTGAAGTGACAGACTCAGGAAAGTCTAGGGGCTTCCTCTTGCACTTCTTCTTCTGAGGAGGCTCCTCTGAGTGATCATGGGAGGCCTCAGAAGAAGAGGGGTCACCCAATGGGGTGTCCTGGGGCATAGGTTCCCTACACTTCTGGGCCGAAGGAGGAGCAGAGGTTGGCACAGGCACCACAAGAGAAGGAGCCGATGGGGCTGATAGTAGGGATGCTTCAGGGGACAGCACACTCCGCATGACTTTGAAGGCATCACGATTCCGAGGCAAAGAAAGCTCCATCTCTGAAGAGATGGGGTCCTTCTCTGTGTCAAAGGTGATGGCCCCGAGGCCGATGTGGGAGGCAAGCTCACCTGCGCTAAAGCTCCGAGAGGGAGAGTGTGGTCAGATAAGGGACTGATGCCACTTCCCCCCTCGGAGCTGATGCGACAGCTTTGGCACCAAGATCCCTCGATGGATGGAACAATCGAGGTGATCAGAGCTAACGTCGGAACCGAAGAAGAGGTGATTGGCATGGCCGGTTCTACTATCAGCGTGTTCATGGTCTCCGGCTCCGAACTAAGTGTAGTCAGAGGAGGAATGGAGATGGAGGTGGATGAAGCCACAACCTGCTGAGGTGGGCTGGAAAGAAATTTTGCAAGGGTCTGTGATTTAAGCAACCTGTTCACTACTCTCTCCACATCTTGATCCGATAACCTGGAGGATCGAGAGGAGTGGGATGAAGAGCAATGACTGCTTTCACTTCCTAATAAGGGTGACTGTGGCACAAAGTGGATCGGCTCCAATGAAGGAGACCTTGCTCACTTGTGACTCTGAGACGGCTCCGAGGTGGCAGTTGGAGCCGAGGGAGGATGCTAGTCAGCACCAACAAACTTGGCTCTTCAAGCCCAGGACTCGTTTCTGAGGATGGAGCTGATGGCTTGACAGACTTAGAGGATTTCACTGTCTGAGAACCTTTAGCCGGGGAATCCTCCTGTGGTTTCAATAATCCTCGAAGGATTAATTGTTTTTTGCACTCCTGCAGGACCCTTGGACTAAATGCATGACACATAGAGCAGGAGTCCTGCAGGTTCACAGCCCCTAAACAATAAACACAGCTAGTGTGCTCATCTGTCAGAGACATTTTCTGACAGCATGAGTCACACTTTTTGAAGCCAGAAACTTTGGCCTCTTTAGACATGTTACACTACTATACTAAAAAACATATATATATATATATATATATATATATATATATATATTTTTTTTTTTTTACAGTTAAGGGACAGGAAGGAGAGCCTCTAATTTAAATGGCTGTCCTGGGGGGGACTCTCTAATTTACACGAGTTCAGGGGAAACAGAAGGCCTGCGAGATATGGAGCGATGGCCAACAAAGCTACAACACACACAAGAAAGGCAATAAGGGGTAAAGAGCTATCTAGACAAAAACTTGACAAATTTTTAAGAATAAACAACAATTATAATCATAGAAAAAAACTATACTAAGCCTGAGCCAGTAATGAAGCAACCTCACAGCTGAAGTGGCAAATGAGATCTGGGTAGCTGACACTGGGCATTCTGGGATAAGGGTTAGCCTCGAGCCAGTAAATAGCTCTTGAGCTACAGAAGTAGGCCGAGTCAGAGCAGAGGATCGACTCCAAACCCAAACAGCAAGAATGAAGGTGAGATGGGACAACTTAATATCTGTCCTTTCAATGCATTCTATTGACTGTGGGTTGTTTGGCTAGAGATCACATACTAATAGTTACACTGCTCTTAAAACTTAAGTTGACATCTGCCACTTGGGCAATCTCATTAAAATATTCAAGCAAAACAAGAATGCCCGTTATTGCTTAGTGTTGACTCTAATCTGCTATTATCACTTCAGGAGTTCTGGTCTTGAAAATATAGTTTTAGGCAGGTAAGTAGTTAATAGTCTTACAGTCCAGTGGACTACTGAGGAGTCTATTCCAAATTTTAGTTGCCCTAAGTATTGTCTGTTTGAGTGGCTTGCTCAAAACCACAGAGTAAGTAAATAAAGGCTGAGGGAATCAAACCATGTAAGACAGTAACTGCACCTCACAGCCTTAACTTCATGGGACAGCTAACAAAGGAGGTGCCATCTCTAATAAAATTTATCACAGCAATTACTTGTCCAGTCTGTTAACTACACTTTCTCAGGAATTTTGAGTAATAATTTGTACATATCAAGTATGTATAATCTTCAAATTGAAGAAGTTTTCTGCTCATTGTATACTGAACAGTCTCCGTTGTCTTGCTCTGTTTGTCCTGTTATACCCAGCTAAGCATCATTAACTTAAATGCCTAATAAATAGTATCCTGATGTTCTATTGCTTAAATTAAATATATGTATGTAGTTCTTTCCTCAAAAGGTTTACACTCCGGCTACCCTCTTATTGCTACAAGCAGAAGCATTCTAATCCAATGATCAGTCTCAGTAAACTGATGAAACTTCTTAACCTTCTTGCCTTTTAGAAATTTTATCTTGTGTGAATTAATGACTGATGATTTTTCTTTTTGTCTTTTTACGTTGAGGAAAATGAATAAAATTATATAAGAAAAATACTTCTCAAATTTCTTTTCACTCATAGGCAACTGTGGAATAACTCAGTTCACAATTTTTTCTTATCAGTAAAGTCCACGGGCAGGATTCACGAAGCCTCCATGTAAGAGTTACAAGTCTTACACGGAGGCTGCAGTTAAATGGTGTGATGTCAGCATGCAATGTATATTCATGAGGGCATGCTGACTCACACCCAAGGCTAACACGGTCCGTGTAAGAAAGTAGGGGGCGTGTCCATAGGGTGGGTCCTGCAAATGGACACGCCCACAGAAGAGTAACAGTCCCGAAGTAAACTCCCATGACAGAGTCCGCGTAAATGTCAATAAACACAACACAACATATGCCCCCACAGACTATAAACATATAATGTAAAAATGAACATGTTATATATTTTTTTATAAGTTTTAATGATGTTTGCCCGTGATTGCGCTCGTTTGCACGGGCGTGCCCGTCGCTTAGCCACAGTTAGCAGTCAGTGGAAAAGCATATAAGATCTAAATATGCAAAGTAAGTCAAGAAGCAAGAGCGTAGCAGTAGAGACGTCAGCTGAAGAGGAGGCAGTCATGGTTCGAGCCCCCACAACATCAATTTTTATTTTTAGTAAAATAAGCACAAAACAATTCCCTGAAATATATGTACATATATAAAATTATTTTTATGTAAAATGTAATGAAATGGGCCATGTATTATGAAGAAATGTGTGATAAAAAAAAAAACAAATGTCAGAAGTGCCTATAGCTGAGCTACACTCTAACAAGCTAAGTATATCTGCCCATAGGTGAGCAGTGGTTTAACAGGTGTAAAATGAGTGCCCGGGGTTGAGCAGCATTTTAACACGCTGAAACTGTGTGCCCGTAGCTGAGCTGAGCGTAATATGCTGACAGCCAAACGATACGTAAACCAGCATAACCCATATGCGTGGAGCTGCGCACCGCGCCAACAAGCTAACCGGCGGGCAACGTTGAGCAAGCTGTATCAAAACTGCCTTTACACAGACACACCTCCTAGCCTGTGTAGACAGTCATAAAATAAAGAAAGCAATGGCCAGGCTCGAACTCAGGATACCATGCACCATAGTCAAAGTACTGAGCCACTAAGCCATGACAGCTGCTCTTAGAAATGCAGTAATAGCATATATATAGGAATGAATGGAAAGAGAAGCATGACAAAGCAGGTTTTGTGAAGCTGATACATTTCCAAAATGGCCAATCACAGATAAGTGTGGGTAAAACGGCATATATAAGCTCCATAGGCGGGAATACACAGCATAACTGATTGTGGAACCAAATTGCAGTGAGGATGGCAGGTGTAGGAGAGGGAAGTTACTTCCGAGCACAGAGGTGGGGCATTGAGGAGTCCAAATATATGGTTTGGTTCCTCGTCCATGATCATGAGGTCCAACTCATGCAGGGCCAGGTCCTGTTAGGAGCTTACAAGGCTGAGGCGTGGGACCTGTTGGCACATGATCTCACCAGTTCCACAGGAATACCAAGGACTGGTGAACAGGTCCTTCACCACCATGCGGACCTGAAGAGACGGAAGCAGGACCAACTGAGCCGTTGGATCCAGGAGGCCTGGCAAATGCCCAATGCCCCACTACTGAGTAAGTTACATGTAATTATTTATGTAGAAAGTTAACCTAGCTGATATTATGGAGATGTGTATTCCAATATTACTTCATTTATATTACAGCTGCAGGTGTCCGTTCTGCGAATTGTCGAGCCTATGCCGATAGGCTTGTGCGGTTGTGCCACCAGGCAGGTTAGTAATTCTCTCCCTGTAACTGTTAAAAAATATAAGTATGACAGCTTGCAAAAGAGTGTAGTCACCTATTAATATAAAGTGCAAGTAACAGTGTAAGAGAGATTCTGCTAGTACTGTGTGATTACATAAGTGTGATGCAGCCTGTAATCCAAAAATAAAAATGAAACAAGTCTGAAATAAAGATGCTCCACCTGTAATATAATAGTACATAACCTGCAGCAGGCTGTAAATTACAGCTACACAAGCTGAGTAAAACACATGTGTGAAATATATCCCCGTTTAAATTCTGAAACATGACACAAGTGAGACTGTTGGAAAGGATTTAAAAAAAAAACAACATCTAATGTTTCACGAAACCACCAAAAGAAGAGAGCAGGAACTAGATGCACACAGGTTTATTCTGGTACCTCGGCTTCCACAGCCTTCAAAGGAATAACCTTTACACAACAGATGCATCATTTTATACAAAATTTCCTTAATTAATTAATTGAATTAATCATACAATACATCATTCACATGATTTAAGAAATTAACTTGACTATTTGAGACCTGGTGTATTGGTATACATATAAACTTTGGTATTATGTACTATACACTTTGTCTTGGTAAAAATATTCCCTACTGTCTGTGTTTTAGTAATTTACTGCATGGCCCCTTTATTCTTAAATCATGTGAATGATGTATTGTATGATTATTCAATTAATTAATTAAGGAAATTTTGTATAAAATGATGCATCTGTTGTGTAAAGGTTATTCCTTTGAAGGCTGTGGAAGCTGAGGTACCAGAATAAACCTGTGTGCATCTAGTTCCTGCTCTCTTCTTTTGGTGGTTTCGTGAAATATTAGATGTTGGTTTTTTTTTATATTCTTTTGAGGAGTGCAGGTTTCGTTGTCTATTATGGCAAATCTAGCCTGTAGTGATGAAGGTTTTCGTTTTGCCAATTTGTGTAAGGAAAGGGACGACAAATTGGCGGTATCTGATCCATGGGCTGTTCCAGTATGTGTTGATCGTGACAAGAGGTTTGATGAACTTAAAAAGTTAAGGTTCAAAGAAACCTCTTTATTTTATGACACTCGACTGTTAGAAAAGTATGTTAGTTTGTCGATTACACCCAGGGGACTTCGGGTGGACAAACTACCCGCATTTAAATTTACAGAAAATGAGACTGAATTTCTCGAAGAGTGGAAGGCTGCCTCATTACAGTGTTCTTTAAGTTGGCTCAAAATACTTATCAGGGGTAACCGAAAGAATTTGGGGGCAATCCAACTTCAAATTGCGGAGGTGGAGGAAAGTTTGTTCACTGAAATTCCAAGTGAAGTTTTTCGTATTGCCATGAAAGGTATTAATATAGAGACTAGTAAATTTGAAACTGAAGTAGTTTCAAGAAAGAAGAATAAATTGAACAGGGACATCAATGATTTTAGTAAGGACACTGTATATTTGTGGCAGCGTAAACGTAAGAATGGTACGTCCCAAACCGGAAGAGTGGAGGGAGCTTCCAGATCCGTTAGAGATTCTTCTGTCTCATCTTCCGATACAGGTACTAGCAGGAAAAGTGTATCGTTTGAAAGAGTGGATAATACTGAAGATGCCAGTGGTCAGTCGGAGATGGAAGAGCAAGTGAATTGGAATTTTCGCCAGGGCAGCAAACGAAAATCAAGAAGCAAGGGTCGTAACAGAAGACGCTGAAAGGGGGCATGTCTCGACTGTGTTTAGAGAGACTTTCAGGTTGGGACAGTTTGTTTTCTCAAATGTTTTATACAATCCTATACAGAAGCATATTGTCAATTTAAGTGACTTTGTGGTCACTTCTGATATGGAGCAGGTATTGCTTAAGGGAAGTAAGTTCGTGCCTACTAAAATACCAGCTCTTTCTGATTTAATAATTGATGTTAAGCGTTTCTGTAGGAAATTGTATTTAAAAACCTTTTTTGAAAATAAGAAATGCCTTACTACTAATACATTAAGTATTTTGAATGACGTTGAAATCAATACTGTAACTGATACTTGTATGGTTTCTGATGATTTGTCAAGTTCTTTTGATTCTTTGCTCAACCTTTCTGTATATGATTATGATTTAGAGACTTCTGGATTACTGGAAGGGGCCATGGATGTATCTGAGTCTGACTCATGTGTAGTTGAGTCTGGGCATTTTGTGACAGGTTATGGCAAACTTGAAGTTCCCAGTTTGCCTAGTCACAGTTCCTTTTGTCCACCTAAAAATTTTGCTATTTTGAAAGCTTTTGAGAATGTTCTACTTGGCAAAGTAGAAACTGAGTATGGAATGTTTATGAAAAAATATTTCTCATTTAATCTTACAAAAAATGAATGGAGAGCTTTAAAAGTTATGCAATCTGTTTGTGATATGTATGCTTTCTGTCAGGCAGACAAAGGAGGGAACTGGGTAATTATGGACAGGGTACACTATTTGAAGATGGTGTTTGATTTACTATCAAACGAAGAAGTTTATGTTGAGTTGCCAAACAATCCTGTCTTAGAATATAATAGAGCCCTTTTAGAATTACTGGAGAGGGGCGAGAGACTGGGTTTTTTAACTAGCAAAGATGTAAAAAGACTTTATATTGCTGATCCTAGGGACCCTAGTTTTTATGCCCTACCGAAGATACATAAAAATCTTGATGATCCTCCTGGTCGCCCTATAGTATCCTGCTGTGGTGGCTTTCTTGAACACATTGGCATATTGTTGGATAGTCTTCTTAAGAAAGAATTGGTCAATGTTTCTTCACATATTAGGAATACTAATGATTTTTGCATTAAGGTTAAGAATATGCAATGGGACAGCAATTTTTATTGGGCCACTGTGGATGTTAAGGCCCTTTACACAAGCATTAGGACTAGATTTGGTTTGGAGGCTATTCATAATATTTTGGGGGAGGGCCCACGCACTTCTTTTATTATTTCATTGTTAGAATTTGCATTGACTCACAACTACTTTTGTTGTGAAGACAAGATATTTTTGCAAAAAGAAGGCACCGCAATGGGTGCCAATTTTGCCCCAAGTTATGCGATATGATTTATGTTATTTTTTGAAATCACTTTTCTGTATAGGTTGGAGTTTTTTCAAAAAATGTTGTACTTTATTATAGATATATTGATGATTTGATTTTTGTATGTACTGGCAGCATTATGGAATTTGATGGATTTGTTGCCAGTTTACATAAGAATAGATTTGGTCTTGAATTCACTTATGTTCTGAATAAAAGTACTATTCAGTTCTTAGATATTTTTTTATATGTGGATTCTAATAATAAAATGCAATATAGACCATATAGGAAAGCTACTGCAACCAATAATTTTTTACATGCCACTCGCGCTCACCCAAAACATTTGATTGAAGCACTACCTTATGGTGAGTTTAAACGCATTTTTGAGCATACTTCTGAGATTAATTTGTTAAATTTTGAATTCAGGATGGTTGGAAACAGGCTCTTGGAAAGAGGTTATTCTGAAGTTTCCATAAAGAATAGCAGTGATAGATTGCTTAATCCTGATTGTTTTATAAGGAAGATGGATAAAACTTATGACTTTAGGGAGAATAAATTTGTTTTGAATGATGAGAATAGAATCTTCTTAGTTAATAAGTATTCATCTTTTTCTCCCGTTCTGAAGGATATAGTAGATGTTCTTTGGCCGATTGTCTGTCACAATGACGAAATTGGCCATTTGTTTCCCAACAAAGTATGTTTTTCATATGGTAGATATGCAAATTTAAAAGAAAAGTTAAAATTTAAATCAAAAATTAGGACAGATATGTTTAATGGGATTCCATCTTTAAAGGGTATGTTCAAATGTGGAAAATGTAGAATTGTTCAAAAGTTATGAATTTAACAGGGAGTTGTATTAATGGCATAAAATATCAAGCTTTGGACACTTTCAATTGTAAATCCTGTGGGGTGGTTTATATAGTGGGTTGTGGGTGTACTCCACCTAAATATTATATAGGGCAAACTAAACGCCAGTTAAAGTTAAGAATTATGGAACACATGTGTGATATTAGAAATGGTAGGATGGAAAGTCCAGTTTCTGAACATTTTAATAAATCACATAATGGGGAGTTGGATTCCTTGTTCTTTTGTGCATTGGCTAGGCCTGACAGTTACAACACTGGGAATTTTCTACAGAAGTTGTTAAAATTGGAAAGTATGTTTATTCTAAATTTTGGTACTTTGAAACCTAAAGGTTTAAATTTAGAAATTAACTTGACTATTTGAGACCTGGTGTATTGGTATACATATAAACTTTGGTATTATGTACTATACACTTTGTCTTGGTAAAAATATTCCCTACTGTCTGTGTTTTAGTAATTTACTGCATGGCCCCTTTATTCTTAAATCATGTGAATGATGTATTGTATGATTATTCAATTAATTAATTAAGGAAATTTTGTATAAAATGATGCATCTGTTGTGTAAAGGTTATTCCTTTGAAGGCTGTGGAAGCCGAGGTACCAGAATAAACTTGTGTGCATCTAGTTCCTGCTGTCTTCTTTTGGTGGTTTTGTGTTGGAAAGGATTGTTGTAGCCAAGTAAAACATGTCAATAAAGCCTAAAATTAAGTACCATCCTGAATTGTAAAAATAAAACAAGTGAGAGTGTGAGAAAGAGGTATGAATCCACCAATAAAGTTGTAATAACTCCTGAATAAAGTATACTGCATTCAGTACAGAATGAAATGAATGTGACAGGCACAACCAAACAGCGAAATGTGTGGAATAAAGTACTGAAGCTGGAATGTGTGTACCACAATTTGGATATGTTGCTGTAAGTTTGCAATATGCAGATAGTATGGTTGTAAGAAATACCAAACATCCACAGTTGTCTAGAGCCATATAAAGCAAATGTAGCAGGATGCTGTAGCTGAACAGAGCCAGATATAAATGTGTATGAATAAAAATGCAATGTATATTAATGTAGCAGTAACATTCCCATCACCAACATGCATAGGTTTACACATAGGAAACTGTAGTCAGATCTGTAGTGTGTATATATCTGCAGCTAGTAGAAATGTACAGCATATGTATAGGTATTTGAAGTTGTTAATGAAATATTTCTTCACCCTACCCTAGAACCACAAATAATCCAATCCACATGAAATGGGTATGTGTCTTTACAATTAACTCCCCTGGACATTTGTCGTGTTGGTTCATACATATTTGCACGTACGTTGATGCATGTGCCCTATTCATACATCCAAACCTGATGGCCTGTTGCCATCAATCAACCCTGCATGTTGTTGGATTGTGTATTGTTGTTCAAATTATGCATGTGTTATGCTTGCTGTTCAATGGCTTGAATTTATGGGTGTTTGGTTAATGGGAATACTAATGCATGCTGTTACAACTAATTGTGAATGAAACTGTCATAAAATAATGCAAAACACAGGGAAGGAGGGTTCCAGCGGACCCACCTCTCCCACCTCAGCTGGTGAGTGCACCTGGCAGTAGTGCCCTGGCCGGACCCTCCTCTGGTGGCCCTGTGACAACTGTGAGTGGAAGCACTGCAGGGGATGGGGCTCATCCCCCCCTCTGCAAGCGTGGCTGGAGGAGAACATCCACTCACCCTCTGTAGTGTCCAGACTGTGGTGCGTAGGGAGATCAGGCATGCTGTGCTTGGGCCCCTACGCCAGCTTGAGGCACGGGTGGCACAAATCACGGGTGTGCCTGCTGCCCATCCTAGTCAGCCCCCAGCACAGCCCCGTCCTGGGCAGTGAAGGCACAGTGGCAACTGCCCATGGGTGGGGATCTCAGTTCCACTGTTGCCATCTGTGGGCTCATGGGCTCGAGATATCCAAAATCCATCCCCGTCAATTGTGTATCCCCCCACATGTGTCATACACCACCCCTGTATGCGTCTTGTTTGTCTTATCTGTTAACCTCCCCTACCTACCTCCCCAGCTATACCGACTTCCTGTACCTGACATACCACTCTCACCTGATAAAAAAAAAAGGGCACTCTGTACCCACAAAAAAATTACGCCCCATACATAGCTGCCCATTTTGCACACATGTCTGCTGGACATGTAAACTGGCAATTACAATTGGCTGTACAACAAATATTGTTGTCCTCACACCTCTCTCAGGGGTGGAAGGTTTCAAATTTCACACCAAATTACAAACATATGCACAGCTGTTGCTGATGAAGAAATGGGCAGCTATGGGCCTTTCCTACATCCCTCCTGCAAAACCCGAGCTTGTTTTCCTACTGTCCTACCCTCTTTGTGCCCCCTTTTTCACCACTTTCCTATCTCCCCATTTTCTTTTCTTTAAAAGAAAATAGCATGGGTGTGCGTGCGAGTAAGCACTTTTAAGCAGTAGTAAGCGGGAGCGCTTCTGTGCGTTTAGCTAAGCGTGTGTGCGCGAAGCTAAGCGGCAGTGCGCAAGCGTGAGCTTCGTGCAAACCAGCGCTAACCCGCTTACAACTGCTTAAAAGTGCCTTAGTCACTTTGAATGACAAGGCCTGTAGTTTGCTCAGCAGCAAAATAAAATACCTCTGTCAGTCTCGAACCCAGGACCTTGGAAACACTAGTCTGCATGACTTACCACTAAGCCATGACTGCTATACAAGAACATTGTGCTGAAAGAAATATATCATGAAATAGTATGAATTAATGTAAAGGGAATATAGCATGTCTAGTACACAAAGCATGTCATGTATATTTACTGTCAAATCTAGTGGATTTGTAAAATAGTACTGTGTGAAGAGAAACAGCCATGCTAGTTGGTAGCTAGTAGGTAATAATGTCACAGTAGCATCTGGCAAGCCACACACATACTCAGAGCAGGATAAACACTGCCATAGTTGAATAGTTAAGAGCCCAGACATAGCAACTGTGACTGAGTTACAGGGATGTCCCTGATGTGAAAACAAATGTCAACTGTGCCCCACTGACACCCTGTGAAATGTACTAACAGTAGGCAGAAAAGTGTTACAACACATGCAATGGTAACTATGAATTACTGAAAGTATGCACCACTTGCACGTCACAAATGGTGTAGTAATACATATGCTCGAAATAACCCACAGTCACAACTGCAGAATATCAGAATATTTCATTGGATTATCCCACTGATATGTATCATTCCATGAGGCTGATAAAAGATGCACCTGAGAGTATCTGAGGCCTGCTCAGCAGCATGATCAAATACCCTTGTAAGTGTCAAGGCCCACACCATGGCCAGACCACACTGCATGCAATAACACCCTAACACAACAAACACATAGGGAATTGCTGCCCAAACAGATATAGCAAGCATTACAAGCTGTGAATGTAAATGGAAAATAGCAAAGCCATAGCAACACATTACAGGAAAGAGACCTTGTAGGCATACAAGGAGTGAATGTAAAGGGCAAATATTGAAGCCATAGCAACAGATTGCAAGAGCCCCTGCTATATACCAGTTACCCCACAATTCCCTCAGGAAAGCACACACACCCATATACACAGTATTACTAGTCGTAGGTGTCAGTTTACATACACATGGAGAAGAGGAAACTGGAGGAAGGAATACTCAGCTTACAGTGCAACATGTATTGCAGTGTCTAAAACACAGCCTGAAATATGAGAGTCATACCAACCCTTACACTCACAGAAAAGTGCCCACAGCAAACCAGCATGATCCCCACCCTGATAATCTGAAAGGGCTATGCCTACCTAACAAACCTTTTTATAGCACTGTCCTGAAATCACAGTGAGAAATGCAATCACTACACAACAGGCTGCATGCAATTAGTAAATGCTGGCTAACAATTGGTGCAGAGGCCATCACATGGACATGTGCAGATACCTACAAAAGCATCCTGTACTCCCAGTCCACACATGCAATACTTTCATTGCACCCTCTGGAGGTAGAGACAGAGAGAGAGAGAGAAAGAGAAAGAGAAAGAGAGAAAGAGAAAGAAAGAAAGAAATAAAAAAAAAAAAGTAACAACAAAACAAACAAGTTGACAGCAGGCCAAGTAACTGAAAGCCTACGCAAACAGCTGCAACAAACACAGGTAATGTAAAGTACTAATATAATAGTCTACATACTGTGAACCCTCCATATGTGTTATTGGTCTGTATCTATGTATATGAAGATGTGCATAGGGCCGGGGACATACTGCAACTGTCACTGAAGGCTGTACATACATATGTATGTGGAGGTAGCTATGTGCACATAGCAATGTAGGTTGTAGTGCAATGTACAATGTAGGTTGTACGGTAATGGATGTTCATCAGTACGTTACTGTGTGTATACCTATGTGGAACTAAAAAGGAGTATATATATATATATATATATATATATATATATATATATCTATCATGTGTATACGTATGTATATCGAGATATGTTTGTATATATATATATATATATATTATATATACTTATATATATATATATATATATATATATATATATATATATTATATATATATATATATATATATATATATATATATATATATATATATATATATATAATATGCATATATGTATACATAGATAGAGAGGGATGTAGAAATACATAGACATATATAGTTTCACAGTGTCATAGTTTAGTACTAGGCTATCTGCATACAGTGTGCAGAATAGATTTGGAAAACTGTGCCTCTGTCTAGTAGTGACACAGTGAAGACCCCCTTACATAATAGAATTAGTTTACTGTGCCTCTGTCTAGTAGTGACACAGAGATGACCCCTGGGGTAAACCTATTATCTCCCATCCACTCATCAAGAATTCCCATGAAGAGAATCAGTGAGGGGCTCTGCATAACATGAACTGGGATTCTGTTCCAGAGTATGGGAAGCCTCTGAGATATGAATCTGTCCCTCCAGCATGTCCTATTCATATTTGTGCTGAGGTTTAAATCTTTAGCTCTTGTGGTACTTATGGATTAGGATTTTATGAGGTGGAACATGTCCATCAATTCCTGATTGGACATAGCCTTGTACATCAGGCACAGATCACCTCTAAGTAGGCGGTATGCTATGGAATAGAGCTGGAGTTTCTTTAGTCTGGCAGCATATGACATTTGTTGGAGACCCTTGATCCTCTTGCTGTTGCAAGTGCCAGGTGAGGTACATACCAAATGGGACATAGTACACATTCATGGGCCTGATAAGGGAGGAGTATAGGGGTACAATGACCTCCTTTGATCTGGATGTGAATCCCTTCATGATAAGGTGGGCAAGGTAGGAAGTCTTTCCAACCACTTTGGCAACATGGGTGTCAAATGTGAGGTCAGTATCGATTTGTGTCCCCAGGTCACTGATTACTTTGTCTGTACTCAGTGGGTTACTGTCAAAGTGATAATATGTGGGTACTTTGTTTTTCCCAAAGGGGATTACTATACATCATTTGGCATTCAGTTTAAGGCCATGACTCCGGCACCAGTTGTCCATTTCAGTGAGGCCTTTCTGTAGGATGTATGTGTTAGCTGGTGTATTGACTATGGCGCCTAGTATGCAGTCATCTTTGAACTTTGTCAGCCACTACCCTCCCATGTTTGCTTCCACATCTGAGAAATAAATGCCGAACATGAGGGGTCCCAGGACAGAGCCCTGTGGGACACCACTTGTGACTGGCTCTGAGTCTGACATGGCACCAGTGATTTTGACTTTATGGGTTCTATCCTGTAGCCGGTTTGCAACCCATCTTGTGACATATGGATTTACATTTAAGCTGTTAAGCTTGTCTATGATGCCAGATTGGGGTATTGTGTCGAAAGCTTTAGCCAAGTCCAGGTAGGCTGTATGGACTGCTGTGCCCTCATCAATGGCTCTAGTGACTGTTTTGTAAAGGTCAACCAGGTTCAAAAGGCAGGATCTGCCTTTTACAAAGCTGAACTAGGTGGGATCAAGTGTCTGTAAATCCCCAATGCCTCTGTGTATGAGTTCCATAATGAGTCTTTCCATAGCTTTGCAGACCAGGCTAGTTAAGCTTATGGGGCGGTAGTTACCAGGGTCTGTAGATGTGCCTCCTTTGTGGAGTGGGACTACTGTTGCTGTATGCCAGTGTTCAGGTACATATCCTGTAGTAAGGCTACGGTTAAATAGCATTTTATGTGTGGGTTTAGCTCCTCTTGGAGTTCACGTAGCATGCAACCTGGGATACCGTTGGGTCCCATTGATGTTGTGTTTATAGCTTTGCTGAGGGCGGTTCTCAGCTGGACATCTGAGATGACAGGGAGGTTACATTCAGCTGGGATAATTCATTCTTCTTTTGGGGGTGAGGTAGGGGAGAAATTTGCACTGAACCTGTCTGCCAGAATTTTGGCAATATCTGTGTGTTCAGTGTAGTTTTTGTCATTGTGAACTAACTCTGAACATATCTGAGGGTTTCCGCCCAGGTTTCTAACATAGCAGAAGAAGGCCTTGTGGTTATCTTTAGTGTCCATAGCGATTTTCCTCTCAAAGTTGGCCTTGCATGTTTTTATGAGAGAACGTAGCTTTCTACTAGTGCTGATCAGAGATGCCTTCTCTTTATGGGATTTTGCTCTGTCGTGCAGTAGCTTCCTTCTTTTGTTATACAATTTGTTCATGGCTGGGGTCCACCAGACAGGACGCCTGCCCTTGGTGGAGAGGGTCTTGGTTTTATTTGGGATTGCATGATCCATGCATTCTTGGAGATGTCCGTAGAAAGCATTTGTGAAGGACTCTGCATTGTGGGATGTGGTTTCCACTGGCACAGTGGGCTTAAAGGATACCAACTCATTTTTAAGAAGTGTAAAGTTGGCTATGGAGAGGTTTCTCACTGTAGACTTTTGTGTTGTGGGTGGAGGTGGGATATGTATATCCAGGGTGATTAGTTTATGGTCAGATGTGACTAGTGAGGGGTATACTTCCAGTGTGTAGCACATTGTCCCCATGTTTGTGATGATCAGGTCTAGTATATTATCTCCCCTTGTGGGAGAGGTGACTAGCTGTTCCATAGCATTTGAATTTATGAATTCCAGGAACCTTTGGGCTAGGGTGTTTGGGCTAGAATAATGCACACAGTCTATGTTAGGGTAGTTGAAGTCTCCCAATATGATGGTGTTTGGTGGGACATTAATATCCTCCAATGTCTTCAGGAAGGCTGAATGGGGTTCCGGAGATTGGGAGGGTGGTCTGTATCATGCTACCAGTTGTATAGCAGTTTTGCCTACGGTTAGTTGCACCTGGATGGTCTCTGATGCTTCATGTGTTGCCATTAACCTGGAGGTGTGGGTGTCCTTAATGAATATGGACACTCCCCCTCCTTTTTTGTTTTGGCCCGAGTTTTGGGGCCAAAAAGCATGATACGAGGTACAGCCTGGTACTGCTGGTCTGCTCTCAGGAGCCTTGAACCAGGTTTCAGTTACTGCACAGACATCGAGATTGATAGAATATGCATGTAGAGATATATGTAATACACACATACATATATAGATATATGTAGATACATATACATATACAGACAGATCTGACTGTCAACAGATATGTCTGTATATGACTATCTCTCTCTCTCTATCCCACCCCCTCTCACTCTCTCTCATCTGTCTCTCTATCTCTCTCTCTCTCTCTCTCCCCCTCTCTCCCCACATCTATATGTATATATCTATATCTATCTATATATATATATATATACACACATATATATATATATATATACATATATATATATATATATATATATATATATATATATATATATATATATATATATATATATATATATATATATATATATATATATATACATACACATATATATATATATATATATATATATATATATCTATGTATACAAAACGAAAAATACACTGGGAGCTCACCAATAAGAGGAACGAGTTGAAGGTGTTTAATGAAGCACAAACACAAACGTAACAGAATGTACTGAAAGACAGGGTTCAAACAATTTATGACAATATAATGCTTAATTGATATTTTCCTTACTGATTTCGTAATGATGTTCATAAATTCGTGTTTTTAATTTCCTTTCCGTCTTGCCTTCGCATACACGTTCATTCACTGTTTTCTCCCCACATCTATATGTATTTATCTATATCTATCTATCTATATATATATATATATGTATATATATATATATATATATATATATTATATATATGTATATATATATATATATATATATATATATATATATATATATACACACACACACACACATATATATATATATATATATATATATATATATATATATATATATATATATATATATATATATATATACACACACACACACACATATATATATATATATATATATATATATATATATATATATATATACTGAGTGAGGCACATGTGTGCAGATGTATTGCAATAGGTGCCTGGTGACAAAGGCATGGAGTGAACACCAGTGTGGATAATGGAGTACCATACCCCATTCCAAAACACTGACAACAGTAACCACCACATATGTGCATGCCTGCCCACCACTGCATGTGTCAGGGGGGAACAGGGGCAACAAATGTACAATAGGCTCCCCATTGATATACACAGTGCCTCACTAGTCCTGTAATACCTGTACATGGAATGTGTCAGCAGACATGGTGTGTCAGCTATGGACATGTAGGTCACTGTACCCTTCTACACCCCACAATGTCCTACATGGTATGTACCTCCCATGACAGCTACAGATATGGAGAAGGACACAGACATACATAAGTAACTGTGTCAATGCACTCAAACACATTGCCTATGCAGAGTGACTGACAAGGCCACAGAGTGCACCCAGACTACCTACATAGAGGTTACCACTGCTGGATATACATAGTTAGGTCACACCCATGACAGTTGTCCAACAACCATGGTAACACCTCCAACATCCACAACCCAAATTGACTATGTCTGTCATCCTTGTCACTGCAGTATAGAGCACATGGTGGAGGTACAGGTCCCTACCCACAGATAAGACATACCCTGGAGTAAACCACACAAAATTATGAAGCAAGGCTCCCCATGAGTAGATGTCAGACATACCCCTGCTGAATGTTATGCAGATAGGTAATATGCCATATGAGTCATCCTGTGTAACTGTTTGACAGGAGCAGGTACGATCACAGCACATGTGTCACAAGGGGCAAGGCAGCATAACAGTATGCTGCTGTAGGCCCAGGACCAATAGCATACTACCTACCTAAGACACAATGCACACCCATGAACCCATTGCAAACCAAATATGTGAGGTGGAATGAGTGTGCCAGTGACTGGGTGCATGTTATGTACTGGTGTGATTGCTCACCATGACTGTCTGTCTGTCATGGTAGTGTGTGTCCTTGGTGTGAGGCCAGGGACAGATGTGTGAGGTATTGCGATCAACATATTCTACATTGCCATATGTTGTGCTGTGTTACCCTGTATGTGACTGTGGTGTAGGTAGGGTTATGGCAAGAAAGAGTAGTGTGCATTATCAGTGAAATATGTAACGTGCATTGCATGCAGTGCATGGGTTAATAATGTTCCCCATACAGTACCTTGATACAAACCCCCAGTGTGAGGTTGTGCATTGGACCTGAACCAGTGTGCTGACTGCTGGAGTATACTAGTCTGTCGTATGGAGTGTGCCAGGTACTGTTGCACAGTTGTCGGCTGAGCACTGATATTTGGTCATTTACATGTGTATCCCCCAATAGACAGACAGATGCTATATATGGGGGTTAAGTTATATCACTACAGTCGAGTATTATGTGTATTATGTGTGCCATAGTTTGCTGACAGATATTGCTGACATATCTTCCTTCTCTTTTTCAGGGCTATGGTTCACCTGCGAAACCCTGTGTACTCAGCTGCGGAGGAGGAAGAGATACACCAGAGCCTAGTGCGGGATTTTGCAATACTCTTTTCCCACACCAGCCAGAACCAGCAGGAGAGGGCTGCACTGTGGCAAGACCTGGTCTGTCGGGTAAATGACATAGGCACACATAACCGGACAAATGAGCAGGTACGCCATCACTACAGTGATTTAATTAGAAATGCCTGTCAGCGTGCGTCGGATATCCACAGGCAACAGCTTGCCACAGGTGGTGGGGTGGCTAGACATCCCCCCTCACCAGACTGGAAGGACTACTCCTAAGTGTTGTGGCTCCAGCCCAACAGCAACAGCAGCAGCATACATGTGTAATGATGGAGGCTGGAGCCACCCAGCAGCAGGACACGGAGCATGCAGGTAACATGCCGTGTGTATAGTTGACTGTTCTGTACACTGTTAGTTTATGCATGTGTGAGGTGTGTCCTCGGTTTGTAGCTGTAATCTTGGTAATTATTGTGCAAGAGTGATATTCTCAATATCAGCAGTAGACCTGTGGAAGCCAACTGTTACACTACTGAACTGTATCATACTCACAGTATCAATGGCAGAGTTGTGCCCACTGACAATAAATGTCTCATTTCTGCAGGTCCCTCTGGTGTAACAGCAAGGCAGCCTATCCATGCTGGTGAGTGGGTAATAACAATACCTTCAATACTCTTGATACTAATAGTAATAATAGGCTGAAGCAGTAGTGCTATGTGTTTGATTGCAGGTGTGTTTGTGTCTGTGTGTTGATATCTCATATACTGAGGAGTGTGCATGTGTGCATGTGTGCATGTGTGCTGTGTGCATGTGTGCATGTGCCCTGTGTGCATGTGTGCATGTGTGCATGTGCCTTGTGTGCATGTGTGCATGTGTCCTGTGCATGTGTGCATGTGTGCATGTTGCCATGTGCCCTGTGTGCATGTGTGCATGTGTGCATGTGCCCTGTGTGCATGTGTGCATGTGTGCATGCGCGCATGTGTGCATGTGCCTTGTGTGCATGTGTGCATGTGTGCATGTGCCCTGTGTGCATGTGTGCATGTGTGCATGTTGGCATGTGCCCTGTGTGCATGCGTGCATGTGTGCATGTGCCCTGTGTGCATGTGTGCATTTGTGCATGTGCATGTGTGCATGTGCCCTGTGTGCATGTGTGCATGTGTGCATGTGCCCTGTGTGCATGTGTGCATGTGTGCATGTGCCCTGTGTGCATGTGCCCTGTGTGCATGTGTGCATGTGTGCATGTGCCCTGTGTGCATGTTTGCATGTGTGCATATGTGCATGTGCCCTGTGTGCATGTGTGTATCAGTGGTGACATTGTGTACACATTGTAAACTGTGTTTCCTGTTTTACTCCCACAGGTTCTGGTGCTGCTCTGGTGTTGTGCAGCAGGGAACCTGAATCAGCTGCCATGGATAGTGATAATGATGATACCTGTGTAATGGCACAGGGAGGTGTGCCAGGGTCCGTTGTTGGTCAGTCAATTGACAGTACACAGCTGTCGACCCCATCAATGCGCACAGTCATCCTGCCAATACATCCTTTGTCACCAATGTCCCTAGGTGATGGACAGGATACAGTGGGCATTGACCAGGGTAATGTGGTATCTGTGGCACATGCATCCCCACACAGCAGCCATGACCAGGGTCCTGACATGGTACCACACAGGCAGACATCCAGCGGTTCTCGTGGTAGCATCCGTGGGTGTACCGCCCCTGTCAGACGTGCCCACAGAGGTCTTTCAACCTCAGCTATGTTTCGGGCTGTAATGCAGGCACAGTCACGTATGGAACGGTACACCAGACAGGGTCTGAGGGAGTTGAGAGCATGTCGCACAGCTATGAATGACAGTATGCGTGATGTTGCGGCTGCCATCCGTAACTTCACCGAGGTCATTGACAGACATTGGGGGGACACATTAGATCTGTTCCACAACTACATGTCCATGAGCCAGCAATGGTGTGGGGTGGAGGCGTCGCGGCGTGGCCATATGCCAGCAACAGCAGCAGCTGGCAGACATCGTGGACAACAACTGGCCCGCGGCTGCTGCCATAGTGCCAGAAGCAGCCCCAGCAATGCTGGGTCTGTGCTGTCATCAGACCTCCCCAGGAGACCACGTGCACATGGCTCTGGACAGTCCCAACAGGGACCTGTCTCCAGTCACCAACCACCTGCTTCTGATGACAGAACAAAGTCTGGCTTAGTACCTGATATGATCTGTAGCACCCCTGCCAGGCACAGGTACCGTGTCCATGGCTAGAGACAGTGATCTGTATGACCTGGCAGGTGCAGTCTGTGGCTGTCCACAAACACCTGTATATAGCAGCCATGAGGTGGAACTGTGTGCATGCATACACACATGCAAATTGATAACACCTAGGGCTACCACATACACGCACACACTGCATCATCATTGCCCCATCTTATACTGCTGTCCCTCACCAACACACACACACAGACATGTCAATTGGTTGTATCAGTGGCAGACTCAGCATACCAAGTACACACCCTGTGCATATGATGAAACTGTGCCACCTCCTGCAATCTGTAACATTGGTGCAGGAACAGATTAACATGGTGCTGATGCACAGGGTGACTACATAGAAGTGTAGTAATAGTATCATGTTGTCAACAGTACAGTGTAATGATATCATTGTGGGTATATCCCAGCATGCCTGATGCAGTTACAGTATGAATGTCATTGTATTGTTTTGTACACCCATAGTAATTACCATAGTGTACTGTCTGCACATCTTTGCATACTGGCGGTGAGGCTGTCAACAGATGGCCACCTACATAGGTAGCACAGGAGATATAAAAATGTACGTATTGATACTCAATGATAGTCATGTCAACTGCAAGTTGCATGCTGTCCACACTCGACTCTGCAATGAGGATGTTTGAGGATGTTGATATCTGTGCAGTAATACACAACAGGTTCAAGACTTACAAGAGCACACTAGCACTACAAGGTCACACCTCATACCATGCATGACAGCCCCAAAACACAGAACTAACTATGACAGGAGGGAGAGTCTCCATACATGTCAAGGATACTGTGGTGCCAGGACAGGTAGCATACATCCTACTAAGTCTGGAACTGCTGAGTGAGGGCTCAGTGTCTGTTATTCAAAATGTGTATTATTACAGGTATGAGCACTTGGGTTTCAGGCCAGTTATTCTACATTACAAAGGTACATGGTCTCTACACTTGTGGGGTGTGGGTCTGGACCCAGCCCGTCTGACCTGTGAATGTCTGGGTACAGGCTTATAGTGCCTGCATATATGCACTGTTACCTACTGGAAGTTGTACACCTTGTTTGTTGTAGCATAGTCTAGATCCAGGCCTGCTGACTGTAGCTTTGTTTGTATGCATGTTTGCTTGTTATGTCCCTGAAACACTGATTCCACCTGCAATGCAGATTTACAGCGCCTCTGTGGATCCCTAGTGACATCTGTATTACTTACTGTACTGATGTCCATGTCTCACTTGACAGAACGTCACTGTTTGTCCTGTTTGCATGTAAGTTGCCTGTAACACATTGCATATGACTTACCTCGCATTTGCTCAAGACAGCATTTATATATGCCAGCACTAACAAATCAGGAGTACTACACCCTCACATACTCACCTTGAGTACCTTGTTCCCCATTGGCCCTATGTGTCGATAATTATTATGGGATTCACAATGCTATGTTAGCATGTGCAAAGGTCACTTGTCAATCTACTCTCTGGTCCAGTTGGTGAATCTGTGAGTTATGTGGCAATGTTACAGCTGCCTCATGTACACAGACAACCCTCTCCCCTTCCCATAAACATACAACACATGTGAGAGATGCAACCACATAGCCAAACTGGGGGCTAAGCTCTCTTAACTCAGTACTGGCATACCCTGTCAGGTGGAGTGGGATACTACAGTGAATACAATACCAGTCTCATATAGACCTGCCACAACAGCAATCCAAACACAGAAACACACAGGTACATTCTTGGACTCTCAGAATAGCATCCTGCTTGAGCAGCTGACACCTGTAAAGCAGACACACAAGCAAACGCCAGAGCAGAGCACGTGCAACTCATAGCTCACAAAGCCTGTGTGCCAAACAGTCACAGCCCATACAGCTTAACAACACACCTGCTACAGTTGTAATAGGTACCTCTATCATCAGGTACACTGAGGTCCTGCTCACCAGGCTGAACAAGGTGAAGGTCATGGTTTGATGCCCATTGGGCACTATGATCCACCACATAACACAAGCATACAGGTCACTCCAAGGCATGTACAAATATGACTCAGTCATTGTCTGTGCCAGTGTGTATGACCTGTGATGCACCTCCCTGGACTACATGTTAGGGGACATAGAGGGGCTCTCTGAGCATGTGGCACAGGCTGGTATGACCCTGACCTTGAGTAGCATCTTACCCTCACCAAGAATGCTGCCACAATATGTAGACAGGATGATCAGTTTCTACAATTACCGTATGTTTCGGTGACATTCAAAGGGGATCCAATGCCTGTCAGCGTGGGATTACATGCTAGACAAGCCACATTGCTTTGCTAGGCACAGCTTGCACCTGTCACCCATGGGCCAATGTATATTGGCAGAAGCTCTTGCTACACACATAGTGCCTTTGTATGCAAGGCTGACATTACATAGCCACCTACACTGGTATCACGGGATAGGACACTAATAGTAATGCTACTCAACACCAGCAGTGTAAACCTCAAGATGCATGCAGTGGAAACTGTCCTTAGCATGGGGAACAGCAATATCCATGCAGTAACAAACTCCTGGTACAAGGCTCCCAGGTGCACCCCATCACTGCCAGGTCATACCTCATACCATGCTTGTCGTCCCCTACACATGCACCAAACCAGAACAGGGGGGATGTATCCAAAGGCACCTCAGATACACACACACCCTGAGGTCTATCCATGTGCAACTAACAGTGGGTTAGACTGCCTTCAGGTTCATAGCCTGGCACACACCACCCTCCCATACCCAGGAAACCCACTTGGCCTTCCTGACAACACTGGGAATATGACGGTCTCTACAAACACCATTATGTGGGTGGACTGCAACTACCCAAACATAGAGTGTGAGCATTACTCTAGCTCCAAGACCATAGCTGAAAGGTTCCTAGCATTCATTCCCTGCATTGCTATGGAACAACTTGTTACCACTCCCACAAGAGGTGAAAACATGCTGCACCTGTTCATCACCAACATGTGGACTATATGCTCCAGACCAGTCGTGTATCCCTCACTGGTAGGATGACACCATCTACAACTCACACTGCATATTCACATACCACATGCAGCCCCTGCACAGAACACCACAGTCATACAGTTGTCTAATGCAAATTCCATGTATTCACATGAGGCAGGCTTCGGACATGGGAACTATTGAAGGTCACAGGTACATATGTGTATGTGGCACACACATGCATCATGTGTGCATTGACATTACTGATATAATGGATGTCGTGCAATATTGGGAACAACACCCCACATACATGGACAAACTGTGTGACAAAAAGCACACATAGTGCTTGTAGGATTCAAACCCCTACCTAACTATGTTATGACACTTGTGAGAGACGCAATAGCAGAGCGGTGCTATTTGCATTATTGGGAGGCTTGCTTTCTCCTGCTATACTTATAGGGTGCTGACATCATCAGTGTTTAGACAGTGGAATATGCAGCATGTGTTGTGTTATATTAGTTGCCAAAAGGGACATTTCTCTTACACATAGAATTGCACACACAGTGAGCACTTACAGGATTCAAACCGCTATCTAACTATGACACTTGTGAGAGACGCAGTAGCAGAGCGTGCTTTTTGCATTATTGGGAGGCTTGGTTTCTCCTGCTGTACTTATAGGGTGCTGACATCATCAGTGTTTAGACAGTGGAATATGCAGCATGTGTTGTGTTGTACTAGTTGGCAAAAAGGGACATTTCTTTTACACATAGAATTGCACACACACTACTCCCCCACACACATAGTGAGCACTTGTAGGATTCAAATCCCTACCTACCTATGTTAGGATACTTGCGAGAAACGCAGTAGCAGAGCACGCTATTTGCATTATGGGGAGGCTTGCTTTCTCCTGCTATACTTATAGGGTGCTGACATCATCAGTGTTTAGACAGTGGACTATGCAGCATGTGTTGTGCTGTACTAGTTGCCAAAAGGGACATTTCTCTTACACATAGAATTGCACACACACTACTCTTCCACAGACATTCAGCACTTGCAGGATTTAAACTCCTACCTAACTATGTTATGACACTTGTGAGAGATGCAGTAGCAGAGTACGCTATTTGCATTATTGGGAGGCTTGCTTTCTCCTGCTGTACTTATAGGGTGCTGACATCATCAGTGTTTAGACAGTGGAATATGCAGCATGTGTTGTGTTGTACTGCTTGCCAAAAGGGACATTTCTCTTACACATAGAATTGCACACACACTACTCCCCCACACACATAGCGAGCACTTGCAGGATTCAAACACCTACCTAACTATGTTATGACACTTGTGAGAGATGCAGTAGCAGAGCACGCTATTTGCATTACTGGGAGGCTTGCTTTCTCCTGCTGTTCTTATAGGGTGCTGACATCATCAGTGTTTAGACAGTGGAATATGCAGCATGTGTTGTGTTGTACTAGTTGCCAAAATGTGACATTTCTCTTACACATAGAATTGTACACACACTACTCCCCCACACACATACACAATGAACACTTGCAGGATTCAAACCCCTACCTAACTATGTTATGACACTTGTGAGAAATGCAGTAGCAGAGCATGCTATTTGCATTACTGGGAGGCTTGCTTTCTCCTGCTGTACTTATAGGGTGCTGACATCATCAGTGTTTAGACAGTAGAATATGCAGCATGTGTTGTGTTGTACTAGTTGCCAAAAGGGACATTTCTTTTACACATGGAATTGCACACACACTACTCCCCCCACACATTCACTGAGCACTTACAGGATTCAAACCCCTACCTATGTTATGACACTTGGGAGAGACACAGTAGCAGACTGTGCTATTTGCATTACTGGGAGGCTTGCTTTCTCCTGCTGTACTTATAGGATGCTAACATCATCAGTGTTTAGACAGTGGAATATGCAGCATGTGTTGTGTTGTACTAGTTGCCAAAAGGGACATTTTTCTTACACATAGAATTGCACACACTGTACTCCCACCACACATACAATGAGCACTTGCAGGATTCAAACACCTACCTTACTATGTTATGACATTTGTGAGATACGCAGTAAAAGAGCATGCTATTTGCATTACTGGGAGGCTTGCTTTCTCCTGCTGTACTTATAGGGTGCTGACATCATCAGTGTTTAGACAGTGGAATATGCAGCATGTGTTGTGTTGTACTAGTTGCCAAAAGGGACATTTCTCTTACACATAGAATTGCATACACACTACTCCCCCACACACATTCACTGCGCACTTGTGGGATTCAAACTCCTACCTAACCCTGTTATGACACTTGGGAGAGACACAGTAGCAGAGTGTGCTATTTGCATTACTAGGAGGCTTGCTTTCTCCTGCTGTTCTTATAGGGTGCTGACATCATCAGTGTTTAGACAGTGGAATATGCAGCATGTGTTGTGTTGTACTAGTTGCCAAAAGGGACATTTCTCTTACACATGGAATTGCACACACACTACTCCCCCACACACATACACCATGAGCACTTGCAGGATTCAAATCCCTACCTAACTATGTTATGACACTTGTGAGAAACGCAGTAGCAGAGTACGCTATTTGCATTATTGGGAGGCTTGTTTTCTCCTGCTGTACTTATAGGGTGCTGACATCATCAGTGTTTAGACAGTGGAATATGCAGCATGTGTTGCGTTGTACTAGTTGCCAAAAGAGACATTTCTCTTACACATAGAATTGCACATACACTACTCCCCCACACACATTCACACTGAGCACTTGCAGGATTCAAACCCCTACCTATGTCATGACACTTGTGAGAGATGCAGTAGCAGAGCACGCTATTTGCATTACTGGTTAGCTTGCTTTCTCCTGCTGTACATATAGGGTGCTGACATCATCAGTGTTTAGACAGTGGAATATGCAGCATGTGTTGTGTTGTACTAGTTGCCAAAAGGGACATTTCTCTTACACATGGAATCGCACACACTACTCCCCCCCCACCACAGTCACACATACACACTGAGCATTTGCAGGATTCAAACCCCTACCTAACTATATTATGACACTTGTGAGAGACACAGTAGCTGAGCACGCTATTCAAATTACTGGTTATCATTTCTCCTGACATATGTATAGTGTGCTGACATCATTATGTATGAAGAGGTATGTACATCTGTTACGATCCATCAGTAAGGGGGAGAGCATATATATGCATTAACTTTGCACAGGCACAGTGGCCTACTGTACTGCGGAGGCAGACACCAAATACACTGTGGATAGCCTTCTGTATTCCCTAGGGAAAACAGCCTAGTATTGCACTCTACGGCCACATGTTTACCTGTCAGATGCAAGTATCTGTTGGTCATATACTGTTTGTGTGTCTTTATTGCCATAGCTTTCCCTATCTCTATGAACAACTTGTGTACTGTGGCAGATGTTTGCATATGAGTGGGATCCAGTACTTTACTTATGTCTTTGTTGTAATTTGACTGTGTGCACTGGGCATATTTCTGTATTGTGGGAGGCTCCTGTGTTAACACATACAAATGCTAGATATGTGTGTGCAACTGCTGAACTGTGACATGGCCTAAGTTTGTGAGCATGCCCAGTTCACAGTTTCTATGGCTTCTTGACTGACACGTCTCATTTATCTAAGTGTGCGAGCATGCCCAGTGTGAACTTTCCATATGTTGGGATCTGTGGTCCACCACATTTGTGTTTGTGTGTGGACTTCATCTATATTTCACATGTACAGTTGAGTGTTGGACATCAGGTTGTGTTCTCACTGCCCAACTGCTTTGTGTCTGAACCTAACAGGCATTATGCTGTGCCTGCAGGTTTTCCATGGGATAGTTTGCATACAGTTGTCAACATCCTTTCATACTGACCAAACAGTGTATTGTCGTATAGTGTACTGGTTCAGTACTTTCACTGTGGTGGACAGTATCATCAGTTTCAGTCCTATCACTGCTTGTAATATTTATAGTGAGCACACCAGACTGGTTGAGGGCCAGTTGTGCAGATATGACCATGTTGCATTTTGTTCAGATACGGACAGCATAAAACAAGATTGTCCGACATTGTTAATTTATTCCACAACTTGTGTTGACAGTGACAAACAATGGCCATGTGCCCTAGGCCATTTGTAATGCTAGTCAGAGAGTGTTTGTCCTTCAACACACATTTTCTGGTGTTTGCCATGACATATGTCAAGGTTAGTGTGCTGTGCCTCTGTCTACCCGTGACATACAGGTGATATCCAGGGTACACCTACCATTTCCCATCCAGTCATTATGATTCCTCTGGATGACAGTCAATGAGGGACTCCCTGGATAACCTGTACTGGGAGTTTAGTCATGAGTGGAGTGAGCTTCTGGGTTATGGACCAATCGGTACAGCATGTCCTGTTTATGTCTGTGCTGGGGTTCAGGCCTGTCATCTGCATAGGTCACCAGCATTCAGATTTTATATGGTGCCAAATGTCCATTGATACCAGCTTGGTCATGGCTTTATACATCAGGCACAGATCACCTCCAGCCAGGCAGTATGGCACTGTGTGGAGCTGCAGTTTGTTTAATCTGGTGACGCATGGCATCTGTTACAACTCTGAGATACATTTCTGGTGGGGTATTTGTGGGGTCTTTCCAGTTGATGCAGGTGTCTGCTAAGGTACATCCCACAAGGGCCATTGTACGCAATTGTGAGGCTGCTGATGGATGACTGGAGAGGCACATTGACCTACCCTGACCTAGCTGTGCTTACCTTCATGATTAGGTGGGTATATGGTATGTTTCTGTAACCACTACAGACACATGGTTGTCACATGCAGGATATCTATCACCTTGTGTCCCCAGGTCTCTTATTGCTCCTGATGTACTTAATGGGTTAACACCTATGTGGTAATTTCTGGCCATGTACTGTGTTTTCACAGGGGATGACTGTACACTATTCTGCATTTAGCTTGGTGACATGGCTGTGGCACCACTTGTCTGTTTCTATGTGTGCCTTTTGTAGGATGCTTGTGTCAGCTGGAGGGTCTGATATGGTGGGCAGTTTGTAGTCTTCTGCGAACCTGTTCAGACAGAGTCCTTCCATGTTGGCCTGTACCTATGTGACATATATAGTATACAAGAGAGGTCCCAGGACCATGCCTTGTGGGATGCCAGTTGTACCTAGTTTGCAGTCTGACATGGCTGCAGCATGTTGGACCAGGTCAGTTCTGTCCTTGAGCTGGTTTGCAACCCATCTACTTGGATAGGGGGTTATAATTAGGCTGGTGAGCTTATCTGTACTGAACAACTAGGGTATTGTATAGAAGGGTTTAGCAAGGTCCAGACAGGCTGTGTGAACCACATTCCCCACATCAATGGCCTTGGTGCACGTTTCACATGAGTCAGACATGTTTAAGGGGCAGGATCTGCCCTATGAAAGCCACACTGGGTAGGGTCCAATGTCTGTAGGTACCCAATGTCTTTATTCCTGGGATCCATGATCATCCTCTCCATTACTTTGCCAACCTAGATAGTCAGGGTTGAGGGGTGATAGTTTGCAGTATCCATTCAGGCACCACCTTTGTGGTGAGGGACCACTGTTGCTGTACACTGCTCTTTGGGTACATATCCTGTGGTAAGACTGTGAGTGCACAGTAGTGCTATTTGGTGTTCCATTCTTCTTACAGTACTTTTTGGACACAACCCAGGACGCCATCTGGTATCATTGATGCTGTCTGGTATGCTTTGTAGATGCTGGCTGTTACCTCAGCATCTGCAATGTCAGGAGGCCAGCACTCTGCTGGGATAGATATTTGGCAGTATGGTGCTGGTGGGGAGTTTGCATAGAATCTGTTAGGTTGGATGTTGGCAATGTGTGTGGGTTTGGTGTATTGTTTGTGATATTTGTGTACTGCAGAGCATATCTGTGGATTATCACCATGGTTCCTACCATCAGTTAGGACAGCTGTGTGATTATCCTTTGTGTCCTGCACAATTTGTATCATCATAGGTTCATAGGTTCATACTAGGCTATCTGCCCTGGCCATGTTTGAGCATGGACAGACTGTGTGTGAGTTTCAACACCCCTTGCAATGTGCATATTATGCCCATTTAGGGTTTACTTTACTAGATGTGACACAGGGATGGCCCCCAGTGTACAGCTACACTCTCCCATGCACTTCACCAGATTTCTCTTGTTGAGTATGAGTGTGGAGCTCAGCCTATCATGGACTGGGATTCTGTTCCAGAGTGTAAGGAGCCTCTGGGTTATGGATCTGTCCCTCCAGCACATCCTATTTATCTATGTGTGGAGGTTCAGATATCTCACTGTGGTGTCTCTGCTGGATTTGGAGTTTCTGCAGTGGAGCATGTCCATTCATTCTGGATTGGACATGGCCTTGTACATCAGGCATACATCGCCTCTAACTGGGCAGTATGCTTGTAAATTGGGCTGTGGTTTCTTCAGCCAGGCAGCAGATGACAAATGTTTGGACTCTTTATCCTCTTGGTGAGGTACATTTGGGGTCTTTCTAACTGCTGCAGGTGTAAAGTAAGGTACATCCGAACTGGGGCATTGTTGTCACGTATGGGCCTGATAAGGGAAGAGTATGGGGGCACAGTGACCTCTCTTGATCTACATGTGCATCCTTTCATATTAAGGTGGGCAATATAGCAGGTCTTCCCGGCCACCTTGGCAATTTGAGTGTCACATGATGGGTTACCATCCACTTGTGTCCCTAGGTCCCTGATTAATTCTTCCATACATAATGGATTGCCACCTATGTCATACTTTGTGTGTGCCTTGTTTTGTATTTGTTGAGACATTCATACTCTGCAGTGTCTTCAGGAAGGCTGGCTGGGGTTTCTGGGTTTGTGAGGGTGGTCTGTAGCAGGCTGCAAACAGGGAAGCAGTTTGAGCCACTGTTACTTGCCTGTGGATAGTCCATGCTGCTTCTTTCTGTGGTACCAACCTGGGGGTGTGGTTATCCTTGACAATTACTGATAGCCACACTCCTATTGTAGTGTGTTCCATGTTTTGGAGCTGTAGAGCATGGTATAAGGCATAACCTGGTAGTATTAGGGTGCTCTTCTGGGCCTTGACCCAGGTTTCTGTTACAGAACAGATATTATCATTCTCCATGCTGTGGTGGGTTTGGTCTGCATGCACCTTGCAGGTTAGACTTCTGGTGTTGGGTAGCATTACGTCCAGGTTGTTATCCCTTGTGCTACCAATGGTGGTGGGTTTGTTTTTCCAGCCTTACCTATTCAAGGCACAGTGGGGGTGACAACAGCCTTTGCCAGTATCCACACAGCCAGGTGTGCTGGGTGCGTGCCATCCCTAGCAGGTGGGGCATCATGTCTTGCTCAGCATGTCATCCCAGGCTGTCAGCCATTTGTTCCCCCTTGCTAATAGCAATACTTTAGCCAATTATTGTACTTGATCTTGTTGTCTTCATAGTGTGGCATCATGCTTGGTGAGGGTGAGATGTTAGGCAGGGTCTTCATGTTTGCATATACTAGATGGTGTTACATTGCTTAACACATGGCAATCATGCCTCAGGTGGTGCTTCAGGGCTGCCTATGTTGGATGCATATACTACACTCCCTGTACATGTTTGAGAGCAGGTTGTGTCATGTTAGGTGTCCCTGTTACTATATGAGTGAGTCAGAGAGGGATATCATTCCCAGGGTTCCTACTGAGCCAGTGTATGTGCTATGCGTTGCCTCTTTGCCAAGGCCAGGGCATACTGGGCATGCCTCCTTCTGCCTACTGGGGCAAGCTCAGGTTGTTCCTCCTCTGAGTCACGCTCTGCCTGTGATGGCCTTGGCAATGGTGGGGGGCTGTTTGTCCCGGCCCTATGCTGGCCCTGCTGCAGATGTTTTTGCAGAATCATATTATGTAGCATAGCACATACCATGACAATTTGGGTACATGTAGTTGGTGAGGCTCCACCAGATGTGTCCAGGCACCTGAACCATGACTTGAGCAGCCCAAACACATGATCTATTACATTTCGTGTTTGTGCGTGTGCCTCATTATGGCATTCTTGTTCAGGTGTGTGTGCATTTCTGATGGGTGTCATCAGCCACGGCTCCAGTGCATATCCAGTATCCCCCACTAAGTGACCATGTGGGATTTCCCCATTGGCAAATGTCTGGTACAGCTGCGTCAAATGCCAGATATGGGAATCATGGTAGCTTCCAGGGCAGCCAGTACACACATTCATTATTATGCCCTGGGCATCACACACGACCTGGCACTTAATGTAGGGGAAGCCCTTGCGGTTAATGTAGGCCCTACCCCTCTCACTGGCTGGTGCTTTGATGCATATGTGCATGCAGCCTTTTGCATCCATTACCTCAGGGTATTCCACTATTTGCTGAAAGAGACGCATATTGCTGGCCAATACCTCACGGGAATTGGGGAAATATACATGCTCACCGACATGTGCTGACATGGCATCCAGAACTGGTGCAGTACCCTGGAGGCTGATGCCTATGATATCCCCTTCATATCACCAGTTGGTCTCTGGAAGGTACCTGTTGCTAGTATTCTTAGGCCAACACATACCTTGGTTTCCACTGGGATGGGTTCCCCTCTGTTGGTTCTGTGTGTGAGGCATGGCCTGCACAGCTCAACAATTTGCTGCAGGAGGTCTCTGTCCACTCTATAGCACTCTACTATCGCCAGCTCATGTAACCCTTGGTAGGTGACCTTGGGCCTGTACACTCTTCTCTGTCTCCTCACTGTGGGTTGTCTGGCAACATTTGCATTGTCACCACCCTCAGCAAGTCTCCTCTGTCTCCTTATAACAGCTATGGCAGCTCCTAGCATGTTTGGTCTGAGTGCAGCTTTTTCAGTTTTCACTTCTAATAGCTTACTCCTGTCTTGCAGTGTCTCTTGAGAGAAACATATTGCAATGCTGTTTGCAGTGTTTTAAGTGCTGGGCTGGGCTAGTATTCTGCCTGTGTAATTGCCTGCTTCTAATTGTTTTCACCTGCTAGCTCTACCAGTATTCCCTGCTAGCTTCCTACTCTTTCTTCTGCTTCCTTTTTCCTCTCTGTTTCCTCAGGGGGGAACAGCGTGCATACCAGCAAAAACACGCTCACAGTGGCTACCATGCGCGCACACATGCTTACACAGACTAGAATTTGCTTCTTCGGGTTAAAACGCACGCACACCAGTGCAAACAGGTTTACAGATCTTTAAACAGGCACCTACATGCTTACTCTGCCTTGCACGCGCGCACTCTGTCTTACTTGCGCCTCCCAGCACGCACACGCATGCATGCACGTACAGCAAGAAACTTTGGTGTTGGCCACAGTGTACACCTTCCATTTCTTGACTTTCCCATGCTTATCTGTTGACACTCCGCTTTCTATGCTGTGTGACTGACATCTTTCACATACCACTTTGCTCCAATGAGCTTGATTTCTTTCTGACATTCCCCCATGTGATGTCACCTATCTCCTACTCTGTTACTCCCCCTTATCTAACTCTTACACTACATGGAATGTGCTCATTTGCTATGTGACAGTGAGATTCACTATCCTACCACTCATTTACATAGGATTGCCTACTAATGCTTAGTTACATGTCTTACACTCAGCTTCCCCCCTTAGCAACCACTAAACGGTGGCCATGTTGTTTTTGGTCCCTGCATTACAAATCCATGCATTGCATAAAACCCACATTTGTGAGTTTCAAACCTTTATTTGTATGTCTTATTTAGCACAGCCCGTTTGCGCGGGGCTGCGCTGCGTTTAAACCTCACCGATCGCCAAAAAAAATATATTTTATTTCCTGTTTGCATCGGGTTACCTTGCCAATGGCCGCATATTTGGCCATTGGCATGCTGCCTGATACATATGCACACTTTATTTGGAGCTATCATGGCTCCATTGTTTTATTTGCAGTAACATACTCAGTTGTCAACTGAGTACATTTCTGCACCTAACACGACTCTTACATGGGCTGGTTTTAGCTTCGTGGATCGCTAATCTAACCTCATTTGCATGCCTTTCAGCTGTAAGTGAGGTAATTAGCATATCCATGCCCTGCCCATGTAAGAGACGTTTTAGCTGGTCTCTTACACAGTATTTCGGGCTGTTCCTGGATCGCGACGGCTGCATGGAGTCTTACACGACTCTTAGACTCCATGCAAGCCATCATGAATCCTGCCCCACATTTTTTACTGGCAAATTTACAGTGGATATAAAAGGTTTACAGACCCCTGTTAAAATACCAGGTTTTTGTGATATAAAAAAATGAGACCACAATAAATAATTTCAAAATTTTTCCCACCTTCAGTGTGACCTATAACCTGTACAATTCAATTGAAAAACAACTAAATCTGTTAGGGGAAAAATATAAAAAATAAAAAAATGTACAATATGCTGGGTGCATAAGTATGCACACCCTTAAACTAATACTGTGTTGTGTGTGCACACCCTTAAACTAATACTTTTTTGAAGCACCTTTTGATTTAACTGCAGCATTCAGTCTTCTTGGGTACACACCTGCCATCAATTAAAGAGACTCATTAACCCCACATAAAGTTCAGCTGTCCTAGTAGGATTTTCCTGACATTTACACAGTTGCCTGCTACAGCAAAAGCCATGGTTCACAGAGTGCTTACAAAGCACCAAAGGGATCTCATTGTTGAAAGGTATCGGTCAGGAGAAGGGTACAAAAAGATTTCCACACCATTGGATATACCATGGAACACAGTGAAGACATTCAACAAAAAGTAGAGAAAATATGGGACAACAGTGACGTTGCAAAGAACCAGATGTCTCTCCAAAATTGATGAAAAGACAAGATGAAAACTGGTCAGTGCAGCTGGCAAGAGACCTACAGTAACACTGAAGAAGCTGCAAGTACTGGTTGTGTACTACATGTGACAACAATCTCTCATATTCTTGATATGTCTAGACTATGGGGTAGGGTTGCAAGACGGAAGCCTTTTCTTAGACAGAAAAACATCCAGGCCCAGCTAAAATTTGCAAAACAATACATCAAGTCTCCCAAAAGTATACGGGAAAATGTGTTATGGTCTGATGAAGACCAAGGTTGAACTTTATTCCCACAATTTCAAAAGGTATGTTTGGCACAAAAACAGCACTTCACATCACCAAAAGAGCACCATCCCCACAGTGAAGCATGTTGGTGGCAGTATCATGCTTTGGGGTTGTTTTACTTCAGCTGGAACTGAGGCTTTAGTCAAGGTGGAGGGAATTATGAACAGTTCCAAATACCAGTCACTTTTGGCCCAAAACCTTCAGGCATCTGCTAGAAAGCTGAAGATGAAGAGGAATTTCACCATTCAATACAACAATGACCCCAAGCATACATCCAAATCAACAAAAGAATGGCATCACCAGAAGAAAATTAAAGTTTTGGAATGGCCCAGCCAGAGCCCAGACCTAAATCCAATCGAAAATCTGTGGGGTGACGGGAAGAAGGCTGTGCACAAGAGATGCCCTTGCAATCTGACATATTTGGAGCACTTTTGCAAGGAAGAGTGGACAAATATTGATAAGTCAAGATGTGCCATGCTGATAGAAACCTATCCAAGAAGACTGAATGTTGTAATTAAATCAAAAGGTGCTTCAACAAAGTATTAGTTTAAGGGAGTGAACACACAGCAAAGTATTAGTTTAAGGGTGTGCACACATGCAACCAGCGTATTGCACTTTTTTTATTTTTTATATTTTTCCCCTAACATATTTGTTTGTTTTTCAATTGAATTGTACAGGTTATAGGTCACATTAAAGGTGGGAAAAGTTTTGAAATGATTTATTGTGGTCTCATTTTTTTATATCACAAAAACCTGGCATTTTAACAGGGATGTGTAATCTTTTTATATCCACTGTAAATAACATACTAAATCTGCTACATATGTATTTCTTCCTAGATAACAAAGCACAATGTAGTCTCATAAACATTCTCTGCAATCATAGTTATGTCTTCTAAATCATAATTGTAAATACACTTATGGCCTCTTTCAACCAATACTTTTTTCAGGAATGCATTCATAAAGATTTTCATAAACTGTTTTCAGCATTTTTTTCTGTATCTTAAAAAACCTTGTGTGGCATTCATTAAGGTTCCCTATGGCATCAGCTTGTCTACCTTCATGTAGAATAAGTACAACTCCTTTAGTACTAGCTCCTCCTTATAATACTAGTGATTTGTTCACATCAAAATACTTCAATATGGGTATTTCATTTATTAGCTGGTTAAGCAGTTCAAAACTCTTCATGTTTTCTACTCAAATACCATTTTGCATCATGTTTCCAATTCCAAGTTTTCCTTCCAAATGTGCAAACATACATGCTCAGATGGATTTGGACCTTCTGACTAGTGAAACAGGGATTGCTATAAAAAAGTTAAGTATGGATGAATGGATGATGAAATAGAGGAAGCTAACCAAAATTCATGACAGATGATAAAGGAAACAACTGCATCGCTCAAAAAAAATCTCAAGAAAGTTTTTGTTTTTTTGCCCTCAGACAGTGGACATTTTCTAAATTGCTCTCGCCTTCTCAGTGATTGGTTTTAAGCCTTTAGAACTAAGATATTACCCATATATATCAATTCTGTAACTCATATGTTATACTTATTTGCAATCAACTTGAAATGTTTCTTGTCTTAATATACTCAATGAATCAGTCTTACAGCATGGTCTTCATTTTTACTGCCCCCACTCTCAAATGTATCCACAGCAACATGAAGCTCATCAACTACCTGTGTAACATCTCTCAAATAATTCAGGTGATACTAAGGATAGAGTTTGTACTGTGGTGGTGGTGCTGAGGTAGCGTTGTTGCCTCACAGTAAGATGTTGTCCTATTCGATTCTCAGCTAAAGCTTCTTCTGTGTGGAGACATGCGTGAATAGGCATACCTTCGTTGAAGGTTATGCGTCAGAGCTGGCAACTCGGCACATAAAAATCTACTGCCAATCATTAACAGACCGGAGTTCTGCTGTGGCGACCCCTAACTGTGAAAAGCCGAAAAACACAACAACAACTAAGGATAGAGTTTGTCCTCCCTGTGTTTGCATAGGTTTTCTCTGGAAATTACAGCTTTGTATCACATTCAAAAGACAGTAGGTAGATCAAGGGCTCTAAATTCTCTATAGGTGTTAATGTGCACATGTGTGATGCAGAAGAAAAATGGAGGAGCTAACTTCACTTTCCCTCTTTGTACTGTAAACTCTGTGGATAGCTTTGGCTGTACACAGCATCAGTTCAGAATCAGCTGTGACTTATGGGAAATAGTGACTGGATCATATAGCCCCAGTCTATAGTGCTACATACTACATATTTTCTCTTAAAAAAGAGTCAGTATTGCAATATATCCAATAGATCTAAATACCTCCCTAATCCCAGAATAAAAGAGACAGTCTCAGCTGTTTAGTCCCACCATGTCTAGCTACTCTATTACCCAGATTACTGATTGATTTTGGGTAATCAAGTTCAATGTCAGTTGTTTATTTCTCTGCAAAACACAGGTAACTCAGTTTATACACTTTAGTAAAGTGTTTGTTTCTACAGCTTCTGCAGATTAATAGTTACTTCACATGCATAACTTACCAGTTGCAGCAGGATTTGTTCTGCTTTTAACTGTTTAATAGCAGAGGAGGGAATGAACATTTCTCAGCTGTGCTCAAGTTGTATTCAACATTCTATTTTTTTCTATATTTATATTCCCCATCACACTTTCCACCCATGAATTATGTCTTCCTAAACACTTCTGTTGTTTCCCTCTTCATCAAGCAGCCCATCCCGTAGACCTACAATGCTTTCTCCAAAGAAGCACTTTCAAAGATCCAGGGAGTTGATGATTGCTTGAGTCTGTTGCTACTTGTGCCTCATCCTCCATTCTGTGTCTTTACTATTCAGGATGCCCACTTAAGACCTCTGGGATATGATCTTTTGAAGTTTTGGTAACTAGTGAGAACAGCTTTAAAATCTCTTTTCTATGGTCATATTCTTTTCTCACTATTTCATCTACCCTTCTTTTTTTTGTCTCTCCTGAAGACTTCAAGCATCCTGATGCCAGTCTCCTTTTATAGCCTCCAGAATTGTACTCTACCTTATGTATAAAGTAGAGTAAGAAACCTTTATCTGATTGCTTTGGGGGTTTTACCCATAATAACAGACCCTGTCATGCAGCTGGTACCTGATGCTATCTTGTCATTGATTTAGTCATGGTCTGTTTGAGGAGTAATGAAAACTGTGGATTCTTTTCTTGCTACATTGCCATTAGTTCCAGTCCTCCATCTAATATATTACATTAAATGGTGCTGTGACCCTGGTGCACAACTTTGCATTTATTTGCAGTAAACAGTGGGCATGTATTTTTATCATCCTTATAGCAACACCTCGTATAAGGATTATTAGAAGCAAGTTTCTTGTTATACATACACCTACCATCGTTTTCTTGACTTCTTTTCACTTTATTTTAACTCATTGGACTTTTACATATCATATGCAGCTTAAAATACTTCTAATTGTTCTGATTCTAAAAATTATTATATGAGTTTATTTAACTACTTGGGAATTCATTTTATCTCTCTCACATATTAGTTACTTTTTTAACATTAAATCTAATTGCATTAGTGATCTGATCCTCCTTTGATCATTTCTGATAGAACACCCAAATCATTTATGAATTAATAAATCATCTGCCTGACAAAATGTAATATTTGCCTCAATCCATTAAGTTGTTAATTAAAGCATTCATATATTCTGCAGGACTCTGTGCCCTGATGAAGAACAAGTTTATAATCTACTGCAAATTCTTTAGGTGCATGGAAACTCTGAAAGTCTCATGTCAGCAATATTTTCTCATTCTTCAACTCAAATGTATTATAAATGTTCAGTGCTTCTTCCCCTGTAGGATACTGACATTTAGCAAATTGTTCATTTTTAGGCTTGATAAATATCCCACCAGCAACCTTGAAGAAATCAAGTGCTTTGCTCCAAAATTTATATTTCCTAGAGTAATTCTCTTAAGCAAAAGGTTTACAGATTACCACAGCTGCACTAAAAGAAAAAAGGAACAACCTATTTTCAATTACTTCAGACACTGTGTAACATTCAAGATTATCAAAAATAAAGAGATGGACACAGTCTATGTGCAGGCAGATTTATCATCTTCAGGACTGTGCAACAGATGAAGTATACCAGACTATGTGATATACATTGTGAGTTATGCCATAATCTCGTGGCACTGATTCCCATAAAGCTATGTTCCTATATTACACCTTGAATTAATATCAACCCACACAAAAATACTAGGTGTGACTACAGATGAAAATCTGAAATTTGATCAGCACGTGTCAAAAAAAGTGAGACTTCTCTGCCAGTCAACGCCATGCCTAAACAATGCCACAAGAAAAAAAACATTGTCCAGACTTACCTTGTTTCCACACTGCTTTATGCATCAGTTATATTTAGAGAAGTGCTACTGTAAATTAGAAAAAAATTGCTACAAACATTTCATACAGAACTCATCACCTAATCTATATCCAGCCACTCAGCTCATAATTTTTACCTACATCCTAAATAAGTGTCCCAGCCAAGAAAGTATCCTGTGGCACCATGCAGAAGTTGCACTCTATTGAAAAAATTCTTCCAGGCCACCACCATGTCAAATAATCCTACAGGAAATTATCTCTGTTAGAGTTATGTCACAAAATGTTTGGAAAAAGTCACCAGTTCCACTAATAACAAATGAACAAATTAAAACATTTCAAAGCCAGATTAAAACTCCTAGTTCTGCTCATGTACCTCACAAGGATAACATGGAACCTGCAAGCCACTACCATTGTACATAAAACACCTGTATTACAGGTACATTAAGCACAAACTACAAACAACTTGCACAGTTGTACTATCTCACTTCTAGGTCTCCACAAATTTCTCCGTCTTTTTCCCAATTCCCTAAATCCGAATGTTTCCTTATAAGTCTCCACCATTTCTTCACACTTTCCAAATGCTTCATTCTATTTGCCTACACTTTACCTCTTTTTCTTCCAACTCTGAGATGAAGTTATACTATTTTAATGTTGGATACATTGAATATGACCAGGTTTTGTTTCTGTTCTTTATTTAGTGTTTCATTAGAACTTTGTGTATTATGCCATGGTTGCATATTGCCTCTGTTGTTATTGTAGTATTTTCCTTAGAACTTTATGTAGTAGAACATTAGTATATATATATATATATATATATATATATATATATATTTTTTTTTTTTTTATTTATCCTCTTTGTTTGGAGCTTTTCTCCCTGGGCCTCTGCTGCAAATAGACTTTTCTTGCCCAACCTATCCCAGTTAACATGCACACATACATAAATAATAAATAATCATTCTTCCTGGATGTCCTGCAAATAGACTTTTCTTGCCCAACCTATCCCAGTTAACATACAGACATACATAAATAATAAATAATCATTCTTCCTGAATGTCTTGCAAAAGTCTGGAAAACCTCCCAGTCCATGGAATTCAAACACTTGTCTAGAACATGACTTACACTGTTTACATATTTGTGAACATCTCTCTCATGCATATATCATTTTGTCTCTGTCTACAGTTTGCCATATTGTTTTATTTTACAACTCCTGCATCTGCAAGGAGATCAACTTTATTAATAAAAAAAGATCTATGTCTTCAAGTAGGAAAATAATTGTTAAATGTTTTGCTTTGTTGCTTTGAGTAATTATTTAACTTGTATTCTGACTTAAAGTGAAATCATATCACTTTCAACATGACTACTTCTGTAATGTATTTCACAGCTTTCTACTTGCACATACACAAGGCTGTTCCTAACCCAGTCCAGACACATAGCAAACAATTATAGGTTGTCTTCTTGATGTTCTAGCATGCCTAAAAGATCAACATTATCTACCATTACTACTAGCAACCAAGTTGCTTTATTAGAAAAAACACATGAAATGACGAATAGCCCCTAACTCTGTGCAGACGTTTCAGGTCGCTATATCACTGAATGAATTAAAACAGATAACACAGTTTAGATTAACTGGATGATGTTTTTTTCGGCCACTAAAGTGACAGATGGGAACTTTTATCAACTAAACTCTTTTTAAGATATGTAGACTTCTACGGATTACTGTTAATGTCAGAGTAACCAATGTTAATGACATTTTTTGTATTTATTTTTATTTGTCAACTTGCTTTATTAGATAAAGATTCTTGTATATTTGTTTCATTCATTTTCTTTCTACATCAGTGGCTTGATAAACTATTACAGTAACACAGGTAAATGCCTTTTCTCTTTCACCCAAGCTAGAAAATAGAAAAACACAATTTTTATCACTGTTAGTAACTGTCCTTCAGTAATCTCAACAATTGTTAATTATGTCTGCCCCATTTGTTTTTCCTCTGTACAGCCATATGCTTATACCCTGCTTCATCAGGACTTGCCTTCTTCTGACTATCCCAGTTCAACCTCCATTTACTCATAAAAAATAAATAAATAAATAAAATAAAAATAAAACCACGGTCCCTCACAGTATCAAATGTCAACCAGAAACCTTAGTTTTAACTAAGCTATGCATTTTGTTTTGTAAGGACAAAATTCCACATACAGTTACAATAATAAACTTGACAAAGACAAATACACAATTTCAGTATACATAAGCAGGCTCCCTCTTTTACAAAAGGGGCCACAAGGGCTGCAGTTCTAGTAACTTTACAAAGATAAACAATCTCAGATTCCGCTTGACTTTTTTGAACAAATTGTCAGTTTACAGCTTTAAAGTTTAGATTCAGGGCTAAAAAAAGCTGTGTGTAAGAAATGCTCTGAACTATTGATCTGACATAGTGGTTGATAGCTCTTCCTCATCACTAGGCCTTCAATAGTCAATTGAATCACAAGCAAGCTTGGGACAAACACCATATCCATTTTCCTTACTATTATTTTGTTAGTTACATGCTGTTAAACATATTATTGACCGATAGAGTTTCCTGATAAGTGAAAACCCTACTGATTTCCTTTTGTCAGTGACTGAATTGTACTCCATTCACCCACCCACCCACCTACCCCACATATACTAGGCAATTCCATCAAAGGAACAAGGGAATATTCCACACCAAAATGGCTGATAAAGATTATTAGCTGGAGAGTGCTAACCAATTGTACATCTCTTCCCTAATGCTTCTTCGGGAAGAGTATACCTTCTCTAAGCTTTGCACAAATAAAAACTGATCAACTGCACAGATTGCCACAAAATTCAAGATTTCTCAGGCAATACAAGTTAAAGGACAAGAATCCTTTCATTTTTTCTCTATGTTATACGTTTTTTGAAGGGTGCATGCAATTGCTTATAAGTCAATTTGTTTTCAAATGTATACTAGGATTCATAACTATGGTCATATCTTCAGAACCATGTGTATCAAAAAGATTGCTATTTTACTTTGTCACTGACAATTCCTTATAGTCATTAGTAAAAAGTCATTTTTTTCCAAAACTACTGCTAAACATATGGCAATATTTTCATAACAACTCAAAGAAACATTGCTTAGTATACAGAGAATGTTACATCCCTCACAGACTGACAAGAAAGTGATTCATTGATTACACAGATGTCATGGAATTATTTGTCACTAGAATTTTGAAATAATGGTAACAACTTTGAAATGTTACTTATTTTGTGGAAATACCCATAAACAACTATAAATATCTCCCATGATCAGCATCCCACACATAGTGCCATAGTTCTCATTTGTCACACCCTACATTTCAGTTTTTACTATATCACTTGTGTTAGTCAATGAACTATGAAGAGAAGGACGTGCAAGACTCTTTTAAAAGGTTATAGTCCTTTGCTTGTTTTCAGCAGAACTGTAGTTTTTACATTTTTATCTGCATTTGCATTCTATTATTGTTCATTTAATATTTACTACCTATTGTTTTCAGATTTTTAAAATAGGTCATGAGCAGGAAAAGGCATGCAGAACTCATAGATGTAGCTGTGTAATACTATCAGGATAGCTACAAGAAATATAGTCAGTACCTTCAGATGTTTTCATATTCTTATCCACTTAATTTGTTGTGCATCATACTGGTCTGTACTTTGATTTTGTTTATTTTACTACTGCAACTTACTGTGTGTGTCCTCCTTAGGAATAGATGATTACTATTAAACAAGCAAACATATGCAAACACTCACACACACAAAAAAGAAAAGAAAATATAAAATAAAATTCCTTTTCTGGGAGATAAAGTCTGTGAATTATACCTATGAACTTTAAATGCAATTTACGCTCCTTACCATGATTTGATATCCATTTTCTAATGCAACAATGTATATAAAAAGTTAAACAAATTCTATGTACAGAACAGTCAATAAAGCAAGATGACAAACATGAGAAGAAATGCAAGCTATAATGAATGACTGCCCTAGCCTAAAATGCTAAATTCCATTAAAACCATGGGCTTTCCTAATACTCGAGTCCAAATTTGTAATATACTGGTATTTATCTGGAAAAATGAACAGTATGAACCCATAGTGGGCACAGACTATGGATCTAATGGAATATACTTGAGCCTCAAAGTGGCTAGCTTAACAGATAACTGATACTCCAATGGTCCCATCATTTCTTAATTTTTCTCTTTTAGTAACAGAATGACGTCACCATATACATTCATCACTTCCAGCCAGTTCAACCTTTACATTTTCTTGACTAAATCCCAAGCTTTGCCTTCCTGGATTCTGTTGTGAATTTTTTGTAACCAAGTACACTGCAGGTGCATGCGGGTTGCTGACAACCGATTGAGAATCCCAATGTGAGAGAGTAGTACAGTGGGAATTGCAGATTTACTCTCTCCCCACTGTATTGCGATCTCAAAACTGGCATATATATTTAGTAGGGGGTGTAACAGCATGACCACTCAAATGGGAGCAGGGGGCTTGTTTCCCCTGAAAAAAACAAAAGTTTAACTTTGATTTTCCATGCTTTTTAATTGGCTGGTGACTGACCATTTGTGTTTATTCACTTATCATTCAGCATGTTGATTTTGTGATATATGGCCATACTTCTTTTTCTACATATTCAGACGCTGACATGAATTTGCTTATTACTGAGAAGGGAGAGTACCTATACACAATTCTTCACATAGGGCCTCTGTACCCATGAGTAGGAAATCTGATTGTATTAGTTCTTTATGCTGTTAGTTTCAGTTCTGAATGCACGCTACATTACAAGTATGCAGTATAAGGCTTAAATTAATGAAAATAACAAAATGCCAAATTGCATCCAGAAATCTATTAAAACACTGAAAACATCTTTCTTAAGGTTGTCTAAGACACTAGACATTGTTTTGATGTTTTTTAAAAGGTTTAGAAATACACTTGTCATATTATTATTACAAGTATCCTATTTGTGTACCCAAGATAAACCCACAACTTTCTTATTATTCTAATGGCTTTTAGTCATTTCTCAATGAGCCTTGCTCATGAAGTACAATAGTAAACACTATATTACACACAGATTTATATCTTTTTTAAGTATGTGACCTTGCAGTCTCCTTACTTGCTTGTGTTTGACTTTGTAATCCTAATAAAAACATTTTTCTATTTTATTTATCTTATATTTGCTAAATGGAGGACGGATGTACTTTCCTGACCATTTTCATATACAACCATGGCCACGTGGCCAAAACACAATAAGCAACATTAGAAAGGAAGAGGCTATTAATGAAAACAGAGCAACACATTTTATTATTCATAGTTAGAAAACATATATACTAAAAATGAATAGGAGAACAATTCATAAGCAACCTTTGAATGAAATTAAAAATACTGCCATTAAGTATGGCAAGCAGTCTAAGTGATGTACCTGTTAACGTGTCTCTGAAGCAGTTGCAGTTTACTTTCTTTCTCAAAAAGTCATTTAACTCATTGTTTTTGTATGAGACTATTCATCAGAAAATCAATACTTCCTATGAATTCTGTAAGAGTATATTCACTTTATAGGAGATTTCCCAATACTACTGAAATAATGTTCTCAACAGTGTTTTCAAAGTCTAAGTTCTGAATTACTGGTGCAGGGGCGTACCTATAACTAAGACAGAAAGGTTACTTCCACAGCCTGATATGATTTGCTAAGTATGCTTAATGAAATGGTCTGCATGCAATGTATAAAACTAGACTCAATAATGGGGGTTGCAAGTACTTATAAAATTTTTCCAAATTTACATCAATAATGCAAAAATGGAGTGTTATCCTACCATCTTGGAGGGGTGTGCAAGCATTCAGTGTTAGCAGACAATATCATTAAAACACAAACATCTCTCTCTCTCTATTATATATATATATATATATATATATATATATATATATATATTGTAAAATAGCTATAGCTATTGTTTATATTTTCTTAACTACATTAATTTCATAAAAGCTGCATAACTTCAAGGGGAACAAATGGTGCCATCTTAAAACAAAATGTTAAGCCATATGGTATTTCCACTGATATTTGCTATACAGCACACACTGTTTTGCAGATTAATTTTGTTTTGAAATATTGTAAAACTATTATATGCATAATATATATAGATTCTACAGATTTAATAGTACACAGTATTATAACCTCACATTTGAAATCTCTTGTTTGGCTCTTGCACACTTACAGAGATATAGCACTTTAATTGACCATGACATTAGTGATTTTTGAAGAATAAATTCAATTTTTCTTTCAAAACTCCTTAACTCAAAATTAGCAACTACAGACAAAACTTTGATAGCACCACCAATGTGTAGGACAGCTATCTACTGAACAGTTTTCATATTTAGATTTTTTGTAAGACATTATTTATCAAATATTAAAATCTTGTGAAGGGTGTTTTCAGTAATTTTTGAAAAGAGGCTCTCAGGAAACAAATGGTGACTGGCTTAGAAGATGTCAGGAGGAAAGGAGTTTCAGTATCTTCATGCTACTCAGGATTGAATAAGTTAACCATTTCTTGAATTCTAAAACATTAGCTCTTGTCCTTAGTTCATTTAACTTTTTTTCAACAGAATGTTGCAATTTCAGAGAAGGCCAGTTTAGAACAGGTTAAAATAAATTTAGGCATTACCCATTGGCTGGTCTCATGGCTGCTAAGGTCATAGTTCAAAGGATACAAGATAAAGACAGTTTTAAAGGGGGACAACTGTCATCATTTAGCAGTTTAAAGGTGACTGACTTAAAAATAAAGATAGCTCTTGCAGCTACTGGTAACCATTTTGATTTATGCACTTGTAGTGGTGTTCAGATGACTCTTAGAGATGGATAAATAACAATAATATTTTCAGAAATTTGTAGTGTACTTGCATTTCGGGCTGAAAGAATGACTATGATGGGTAGTGCATATTCTGGTGCAGGTAATAGAAATGATACTAACAGCAGTGGCTAAGCTGCTCTATAAGATACCTTTAGGTGATGTAAAATATTTTAATGACTAGATTTCAGTGTGTTGCTTGAAGGTAAATAATATTCCCAAATAGATTTGTTGAGAGACAAAGGGAGCAACAATACTATTGGGGTCTGTGATCCAAAGTAGAGGAGATGCTGACATTTTTTCTGCTGGTACCAAACATCAGGATTCCAGCCCTTTGGGAATTAATTGTAAGGTCCTTAGAAAGTAGCCATCTCCATATTGAAGCAAAGTCTTGTTGCAGTTCAGTATTTAGTACTAAAATATCTCTGTGAGATCGGGTGAAGACAATATCATTAGCATAAAAAGTATAGAATATGTGAGGCAAATACTATAGAAGCCAACAGATATAAAAGGGAGTGGTCCTTAAACTGTTCTTTGGGGGATGTGCTTAAAATGGATACCAGCATCAGTAAGTGTATTTGTACCAAGAGCCATAAACGAATAGTTATGCAAGTAGTTTCCAAATGACTAAATCACCTCTTCAGAAAACTCACAATTGGCCCATTTTTGCAAATAAAGTGTATGGTCTATTGTCTCAAATACATGTCTAAAATCAAAGATTATAGTTCTCATAAGCATTCCATTGTCCATGCTACTGAAGATATGGTTAGTAAGATATTCAGTAGCACTGGTAGTGATATATTTAAAGTACAAAGTATGCAGTATGCCATATTTCCAAACATGTTCCATAATGTGGCTATAGTCAATCTTTTCCAATATTTTGGCAAGTAGAAATACACTGGATATCGGTCTGTAATCAGTAGCAATGATTGTAGTTAGTTTGGTGAATGGGATGATTGTACCATGTTTAAAGCTTGGAGGGGGCTAATTTCTGTCGTACAGTTAGGTTAAATAATGTTAAGTTAGGGATTCTGGCAGAATTCAACTACTTATATGTAAGATCTTATGAAGTAAAATATGAATAGGTGTGTTGCAATTATATGAAATGCTTTGTAATAGCTTTGTAAATAGCTTACTATTGAAGAGTTTAAAATGAAGAGGGGGCATCACATAATGTGTGTAGTTATGAGTTGGATATTGAAGTAGGGGCATTATTAAAGAATAATGAAATATTACCAGATGGGGATGTGATGTTATGTTTGATATCTGACATCACAACTGAGTTAAGTTTGTTAGCCTTAGCTTGTTTTGGGAAAACCTTGCTGGAATTCAAATGTTCAATAGCATGCCATAACTGGTTTGGATATCTCAGCAAAGAAGACTGAAAGTTTGAATAATAGCTTTGCTTTTATTCTTGCCTCATTTTAACCGAGTAAAACATATTTTTACTCTAATTATTAGGAATATATATATATTATTTACTTTTGGCCCAAGTCTGCATGTCCTCCCTGTGGTTGCATGGGTTTCCTCCGGGTGCTCCGGTTTCCTCCCATATCCCAAAGACATGCAGTAGGTGGATTGGACACTCTCAATTGGCCCTAAGTGTGAGTGTGTGCATGTGTGTGCCTTCTGTGGAAGGTTGGGTGCTGGGCTGGCAACTCAACACTGTAAAACTCCACTGCCAATCATGAGCGGACAGATGATCCGCTGTGGCGACCCCTAACCGGGAAAAAGCCGAAAGAAGAAGAAGATTTACTTTTGGCCCAAGCTTAGTCTCACTTGTTCAGCAGACTTTTTTTTTTAAAGACAAAGATTAACTAAGGTGGTGTGTGGCTTAGTATTCTCTCTTTTCTAATTTGAAGTTGCCTTTCTTATATAGAGACAAATAGGGTGGAAAATGTACACTGATTGGAAGTAGGATCTGAGCAGCAGTAAATGGGAGTTCAGATTAAACTTTTGTAGTTGAAGTAGCAGTACTGTATTCTATGAGACAGCTGACACAGGTTGTAACAACAATACTCAACTGTGCATTTTCGCTGACTTAAGCAACCATGATGAAATAAGTGGTGCATGGGGCACATAAAGAGTAGGACAGAAGTTAAAGATGTTGTAGCTTTTTGAGGAACATTTGTTATTAGTATGTTGAGATCATAGGCTCTGACTGTTAGCAGGCTCTAAAGGGGAGGGAGGTTAGCCTAATGGTTAAGGTGTTCACCTTATAGACATAAGGTGCAAGGTTTGATTCTTACATGGGGTAACTGACTAGGCTTAAAAAGGTCTCAAAGGGCAGTTAGCCTAGTACTAAACTATGAATTTGAATAGAATATTAGAGTGATTAAAATATCAGGTACTAATGTCACAAAATGAAAGGTGGAATTTAAACTATGGTAATGTTTACCCACCAAGAGTAACCTAAACAATTTACCAACAGGACAAATAATTTCTGGCAGCTAGTAGCACTGGACATTTTTCCTAACAAATGTTAGTACTCCTCATCTCCTGCAGGCGCCAGTTATGTCATTTGTAAAGGTATGCTAGGACTGAAAGATGTCCAGTGATATCCATGAGTTGTCTTTTAATCATGATTCAAATACGCTGTTAACTTTGGATTGTGCTGAGTTAGCCATGGCTTTCTAATGCTCATTTGTTGTTAGCATTGCAAATGTGTAAACATGCTATGACTAGATGTTTTGATCCTGAATGAATTTTAAGTGCTATTACTTGTAGGGTCTGGGTTAAGATGGATGTCACCACACAGTATTAGTGTACATGCCAAAAATGTTAAGACATGCCTATAAGCATTGATGGGTGCTGTCTTAGATGTAGAATGGCTTGTTAAATTAATATGGGTAACAGTGACTTTTGTAATAGGAATATAAAGTTCTGTAACAGAAGACAAGAAAGTGGCATTGCATGTAAGAATAATTAGTTCTTAAGAATGTACTTGAGTCACTAGCATAGATATGAACAGAGTGAGGGCAAATTATCAACAGAGTAAATCTTATAAGTAACATTTAAGTTAAAGTTTGTATAAGTTTAGTGACTGTGTACATTGCTGAAGTGTAGCTTTATGTGGAAAAGGTAGTGTGTTACTATAAGTAATATTGTATGTTGGAACACAAAGGTATGCACGACTGCTTTTTCTAGCTTCTAAGTGCTGTAGAATTAGTAAGTACTAAACAGTGATAATGTATTTAATGTAAGGAAAAATGTATAGGTACAGTACAGAGAAAATATTTGAATAGTATGTGGTTGTATAGACCAGTGATGTGATGTATGCGTTGTTTGAAATGAATAGGAGGCAGATTGTGAATTGAAGTTGATAAAAGTATGGTAAATGACAGGAAATTACATGAAAATGAAAGAATTGCAGTACTGGCCACCATGTAAAGCCACTGTGTGTACAAAGCACTAGCCTGAAAAAATATACTAAATCTAAAATATTATTTTATTGGAAGACAATGATTTTTATTGAAGACAAAGGTTAAGCACTTTTGTACCATCCTGGGACTTCATCAGAACAAAATGGGACTAGTGCTTCATACAGACAGTGGTTTTACATGGTTGTTTATGATTTAGCCTGCATGGTGTGGTTGATTTTTATGGGATTGCAGGATTGAACATATAGTGAGTAGTTAAGCTGAGCAGAAAAATGGGAAGTATATAAAGAGTGTTTACCTGTAGCTTTAAGTGGGCAGATCAGTGGTCATTTCAGGGAGTGTGTTCCCAGGTCATTAAATGTGCAGAGGTAGGGAGATGATGTCTAAATGTTGGTGGGAGTAAGCAAAGTCGGGAAAACTCCAGCTCAACAGAAATCATTAAGCTTGCATATGTTCAGATGAAATCTGCAAAACGCCCACATGTGAGATAAATATGATGTATGCAGCTGTTTCAAAGATGGCAGTGGCAAATTAAATATTACATCCCAGTCAATGGAAAATAATGAATAAATCACTTGCCAGTCAGTAATAGTGGTGCAATATATCTATGAATTGCAATAAGGACGATCCGCATGTAAGTGAATAAGCTACATTTTGTCTTGCCTCACAAAATAAAACTTTGAAGTAAAATATTATACTTAAACACAGCAACAGCAAACCATTTGACAAAAGAGCACATCTTTTAAGTACAATACAAAAATAATACAAAAAAAAACTGGTAGCTGAAGCAAGAAGCAAGCTAAACTGCAGTGAATGATCTACAATGTCATTCTACCTTGTGAACTTGTACTTCAAAAACATTATCAAATGCTTTATGCAATAAAGAGGGGATTCCAAGTGCACAGAACTAAAGAACTACTTGCAGTACATACTTATGAAGTGCAGTTCTTGTTTTTCACAAGCCTTGTTAACTGGCACTTCAAAAGCACAATAACAAATTGTATGCATGGGAAGGGGGTTCCATATGCTAGGGTGCTATAGCACAACTGTTAGTGAATACTTTTGAAGTATAGCTCTTGTCTGCATAAGGTCTAAATCAAGTAAAGTTTAAATCAAGCCACCGGGAGGGTCAATGGTGCAACAGTTAGCATTGTCACCTCACAGCAAGACGTTCATAGGTTTATAAGTTCATAGGTAGGTACTAGGCTATTGGCCCTAGGGCCTATAGAAGCCTAGCCAAAAGGTACCCTGGCTTTTGCCACCCAAGAAAATTATTTTCCTGTGCCCTTGTCAAGCAGAACCACAGAAGTGATCCCCGGGGTGAATTTCCTATTACCCATCCAATCATCAAGATTTTTCTTGAAGAGTGTTAATGAGGAGCTCTGTTTGACATAGATAGGTAGTCTGTTCCAGAGTATGGAAAGTCTCTGGGACAGGAATCTATCCCTCCAGCATGTTCTGTTTATTGTGGTATCAAGGTTTAGGTCCCTAGAGCTTGTAGCTCAAAGGGATTGGGATTTCTTTAAGTGGAGCATGTCCAACAGCTCTGGGTTTGACATAGCCTTGTATGTTAAGCAGAGATCACCTCTGAGTAGGCGATATGCGATGGAGTAAATCTGGAGTTTTTTGAGATGGTCTGCATAAGGCATCTGTTTGAGGCCAGTAATCCTCTCTGTGAGGTATTTTTGCGGCCTTTCCAGTTGTAGATGTCTTGTGAGGTACATATCAAAAAGGGTGTTGTACTCTATAATGGGTCTAATGAGTGATGAGTAGAGGGGAACAATGACCTCTTTTTTTCTGGATGAGAAACCTTTTGTGATGAGGTGTGCCATGTAGAAGGATTTTCTGACCACTGTGGCGATGTGATTATCAAAGGAGAGACTACTGTCCACCTGTGTCCCAAGGTCTCATCACACTTTCGGTGATAAGTAGACTACTGCCTATGTGGTAGTTCATGGGTACAGAGTTTTTCCAAAAGGGGATGACAATGCACTTTTTGGCATTGAGCTTGAGACCATGTCTTTGACACCAGGCAGTCTCAGTGAGGCCCTTTTGTAGGATGTCCACATCATTAGGAGTTTCAATTATGGCTCCTAGTTTGCAGTCATCTGTGAATTTAATTAGCCAAAGACCTTCTATGTTAGCCTGTACTTCAGAGAAGTAGATACCAAGCAGGAGAGGACCCAGAACTGAACCCTGTGGTACTCCACTTGTCACTGGTCTGAAGTCTGATTTGGAGTCTGCTACTTTCACGGTGTGGGTTCTGTCAGTAAGCCAGTTGGCAACCCATCTTGTGTTGTGACATAGAGTCTCTGGCTCAGTTCTTGGCTTGGGTGCCTTCTGTGTGAAGTGTGTATGTTCCCCTTGCTTTCATGTGGGTTTCCTCCCATATTTCAAAGACATGCATCTTGAGTGTTTCTTCTCAGCCTCTGCTGACAATGGGCTCTGTTCCAGTTGAACTTTCTCAGTAAACAAATGTTAAATAAAAATAAAGTAGTCAGTTGATGTTGTGTGGACCAGTATTGTGATGTCTTGAGTGTAGCTGCTTCATATTTCATAATTAAGATCAGATCAGATCACCTAGTATTGACTTAACAGTAAATTTTATCACTGTAGTTACTTGTTAAAACTGATATACTGTAACTACCATCATATTTTCTTCACAATGAAACTATTCTGAAGATTTCTGGTGAGCTACCTTCAAACTACTAATGTTCTTCTGTCTTGTGGAAGTACCAAGCTATTCTCACATAATACATTGGTCAGACTAATAATGAAGTTTTCATGTCTGATGAAGATAGTGTACAACATTTATAAAATGTTATCCAATATGCTACAGCAGTAGAAGAGCTTGAACAAACTGGTATATGAAGTAGTGACTGAAACAGTTATTATGGTTTGCTCATCTTCTAAAAATAAAATCTTGGTTAGCAGTCCACTCAGACAAGTCTGATTTCTTTTCATCTGAGTCACCTGAACAAAAAGACACAAACCATAATATTGTTATCCTAGCCTCTAGTGATCTTGCAGCACTGAACCACCCCTCTTCCAAGGAACTGTAGACCTCTGGGTAGATCCAGACCACCCACCTCCATCCTAGATGGGCATGACCATCCTACCATGCTAACTCCAAGAAGCACCCAAAATGATTATTGGTCTTGCGTTACCTGGGATATAGTCAAGACTACATCTCCCTGTACCACAAAACCTTGTTGTGTCTGCATAGCTTGCTAAAAGATTTTGATTAATTGTAGTTTTACCACAAAAAAGATTCAGTAAACTGTACCGGACAGGACATATGGATCCCTGCAACTATTGATTTGCAAGTATGCCTGATAGATTGTACCATACCAATGAAAATAAAATATGACATCTAAGCTGCCTGCTGTACAGCACCCTGTTAGAACTATTGGAAAGAGGGAAATAGTTAGTTATCATGATTGCTATATGATCTGATCATTCCTGGCATCCAGTACCTCTGTCACCAGGCTGCAATGGACAAAACAAGGAGAAAGGTTAATTTGCCTTTACCTCACTTGTTACATCATAAACATCTACATATGTAGCTGCCTTTGTTAAAAGTGGGAACGCTGCATTGTTTTATTATTTCCAATAATCTTTTATTAGTAGTCCATTCTGATAGAAGCTTACTGGTCAGGTTTAGTTATCTCTACAGCTGACTTATTCATCATCTGTGTCTATATTATCCTACATTTGTGTACTGTACAACAAAATTACAGAATATCATTTTGCCAGTAGCATAATTTGAAATAACGAATGCAAGTTAGGTTTTGGATGTGAGTGTCACTGAAACAGCTGTGCTTTATAGAGGCTATCATATTTTAAAGATATGAACAGAGAATGCTACAGAATGTTGGAGATATACATTTGTTTTTTCCTCTGCAAAATAAATAAATAAATAAAACAAGTAAAAAACAATTCAGACATCATCAAAATGCACTGCATGTCATAACACTGGAAAACAATGGGCAGGATTCACAAAGCCTCCGTGTAAGAGTTACAAGGCTTACACGGAGGCTGCAGTTAAACGGTGTGATATCAGCATGTCATGCATATGCATGAGGGCATGCTGAATCACACCTAAGGCTTACACGGTCCGTGGAAGACAGTAGGGGGCGTGTTCGTAGGCCGAGCCCTGCAAGCGGACACGCCTCCAGAAGAGTAAAAGTGCCTAAAGTAAACCCCCACGACAGAGTACATGGAAATGAGAATAAACACAACACATGCCCCACAGACTATGGACATAAAATTATATAAATGAACATGTTATATTTTTTTAAATTGTAAAGATGTTTGCCCGTGAGTGCGCTCGTTTGCACAGGCGTGCCCATAGCTAAGCCACAGTTAGCAGTAAGTGGAAAAGCATATAAGAACTAACTATGCAAAGTAAGCCAAAAAGCAATAGTGTAGTGGTAGAGATGTTGGCTGAAGAGCAGGCAGTCATGGTTTGAGCCCCTACAACATCAGTTTTTTATTTTTAGTGAAATAAGCAGGAAACAAGTCCCTGACATATATGTACACATATAAAATTATATTTTATGTAAAATGTAATGAAATAGGCCATTAATTTTGAAGAAATGTGAGATAACAAAATAATAAAAAATGCCAGATGTGCCTATAGCTGAGCTACAGTTTAATAAGTTGAGTGCATCTGCCCGTAGGTGAGCAGTGGTTTAACAGGTGCAAAATGAGTGCCCGAAGGTGAGCAGTGGTTTAACAGGTGTAAAATGAGTGCCCGTAGGTGAGCAGTGGTTCAACAGGTGCAAAATAAGTGCCCGTAGGTGAGCAGTGGTTTAACACGCTGAAATTGTGTGCCCCTAGCTGAGCTGAGCGTAATATGCGTGCTGACAGCCATATGAAGCGTAAACCAGTGTAACCCGTTTGCGCGGAGCTGCGCACCGCACCAACAAGCTAACCAACGGGCAGCGTTGATCAAGCTGTAACAAAAACTGCCTTTACACAGACACACCTCCTAGCCTGTCTAGACAGTCATAAAATATAAAAAGTAGTGGCCAGGTTCGAACCCAGGATACCATACACCATAGTCAAGGTACTGAAACACTAAGCCATGACAGCTGTACTTAGAAATGCAGTAATAGCAAATATATAGGAATGAATAGAAAGAGGAGCATGACAAGCAGGTTTTGTGAAGCTGATACAATTCCAAAATGGCCAATCACAGATAAGTATGGGGAAAAACAGCATATATAAGCCCCATAGGCGGGAATACACAGCATAACCAATTGTAGAACTAACTTGCAGCCAGAATGTCAGGAGTAGGTGAGGGTAGTTGCTTCTGAGCACAGAGGTGGGGCATTGAGGAGTCCAGATATATGGTTTGGCTCCTTGTCCACAATCATGAGGCCCAACTCAAGCAGGGCCAGGTCCTGTGGGGAGCATATAGGGCTGAGGCGTGGGACCAGTTGGCTCATGATGTTACCAGTGCCACAGGGATTCCAAGGACTGGTGAGCAGGTCCATCACCACCATGCAGACCTGAAGAAACGCAAGCAGGACCAACTGAACCTTTGGATCCAGGAGGCCTGGCAAATGCCCAATGCTCCACTACTGAGTAAGTTACATCTAATTATGTATGTAAGAAATTAACCTAGCTGATATTATGGAGATGTGTATTCCAATATTTATTTATATTACAGCTGCAGGTGTCCGTTCTGTGAACCGCAGAGCCTATGGTGATAGGCTGGTGCAGTTGCGCCACCAGGCAGGTCAGTAATCCTCTCCCTGTAACTGTAAATAAATATAAAAGTATGACAGTTAGCAAAAGAGTGCAGTGTAGTCACTAAGTAATAAAATATGCAAGTAACAGTGTAAGAGTGTTTGCAACTATTGCTTGATTACAAAAGTGTGTTGCAGTCTGTAATCCAAACAGAAAAATGAAAATGTCTGAAATAAAGTCTGAAATAAAGATGCCCCACCTGTAATATAATAGTACACAACCTGCAGCATGCTGAAAAGTACAGCTGCAGAAGATGAGCAAAACACATGTGTGAAATATATCCCTGTTGAAATACTGAAACATGACAGAATTGAGACTGTTGGAAAGGATTGTAATAACTGCAGGTAAAACATGTCAATAAAGCCTAGAAGTAAGTACCATCCTGAATTGTAAAATAAAACAAGTGAGAGAGTGTGAGAAAGAGTTATGAATCCACCAATAAAGTAGTAATAACTCATGAGTAAAGTATACAGCAGTCAGTACAGAATGAAATGAATGTGACAAGCAGAACCAAACTGCGAAATGTGTTCAAAATGTTCCTGCAGCTGGAATGTGTATCCCAAAATCTTGATATGTTGCTCTCAGCCTGCAATATGCAGACAGTATGATTGTCTGAAATACCAAACATCCACAGTTGTCTATAGCTATATAAAGCAAATGTAGCAGGATGATGTAGCTGAACAGAGCCAGATATGAATGTGTATGAATAAAAATGAAAATGTATATTGATGTAGCAGTAACATTCCTATCACCAACTTGAAGTAGTTATCACATAGGAAACTGTAGGTAGAACTGTAGTGTGTATATATCTGCAGCTATTAGAAATGTACAGCATATGTATTGGTATTTGAAGGTGTTAATTATATTTTCTTCACCCTACCCTATAACCACATATAATCCATTCCACGTGAAATTGGTATGTGCAATCACAATTTACACCCCTGGACATTTGTCCTGTTGGGTCATACATATTTGCATGTACGTTGATGCATCTGCCGTGTTCATACATCCAAACCTGATGGCCTGTTGCCATCAATCAACCCTGCATGTTGTTGGACTGTGTATTGCTGTTCAAATTATGCATGTGTTATGCTCGCTGTTCAATGGTGTGAATATCTGGGTGTTTGGTTAATGGGAATACTAATGCATGCTGTTATAACTAATTGCGAATGGTATTGTATGTTACTAACCCAAACTGTCATGACATAATGCAAAACATAGGATGACAGGGAAGGCGGGTTCCAGCGGACCCACCTCTCTCACCTCAGCTGGCAAGTGCACCTGGCAGTAGTGCCTAATCCGGACCCTCCTCCGGTGGCCCTGTGCCACCTACGAGTGGAAGCGCTGCAGGGGATGGGGTTCATCCCCCCTCTGCAAGTGTGGCTGGAGGAGAACCACCACTCACCCTCCGTAGCGTCCAGACTGTGGTGCGTAGGGAGAACCAGGAAGCTGTTCTTGGGCCCCTACGCCAGCTTGAGGCACAGGTGGCACAACTAACGGGCATGCCTGCTGCTCAGCCTACACAGCCCCCGGCACAGCCCTGTCCTGGGCAGTGAAGGCACAGTGGCAACTGCCCATGGGTGGGGATATCAGTTCCACTGTTGCCATCTGTGGGCTCATGGGCTCTGGATATCCAAACATCCGTCCCCGTCAATTGTGTAACCCCCCCCACACGTGTCATACACCGCCCCTGTATGCATCTTGTTTGTCTTGTCTGTTGACCTACCCAACCTACCTCCCCAGCTATACCGACTTCCTTTACCTGACATACCACTCTCACCTGAAAAAAAAAGGGCACTCTGTACCCACAAAGAAATTACGCCCCATACATAGCTGCCCACTTCGCACACATATCTGCTGGACATGGAAACTGTCAATTACAATTGGCTGTACAACAAGTATTATTGTTGTCCTTACACCTCTCTCAGGGGTGGAAGGTATCAATTCTCACACCAAATTACAAACATATGCACAGCTGTTGCTGATGAAGACATGGGCAGCTATGGGCCTTACCTACATCCCTCCTGCAAAACCCAAGCTTGTTTCCCTACTGTCTTACCCTCTTTGTGACCCCTTTTTCACCACTTTCCTGTCTCCCCATTTTCATTTCTTTCAAAGAAAATAGCGCGGGTGTGTGCACGAGTAAGCACTTTTAAGCGGTTGTAAGCGTGTGTGCGTGGAGCTGAACGCCAGTGCGCATGCGGGAGCTCCGCACAAACCAGTGCTAACTCAGTTTCAACTGCTTAAAAGTGCCTTAGTCACTCTGAATGACAGGTCCTGTAGCCTGTTCAAAAGCAAAATAAAATCCCACTGTCAGTCCCGAACCCAGGACCTTGGAAATAGTAGCTTGTATGACTTACCACTAACCCATGACTGTTATATAAAAACATTGTGCTACAATAAATATATCATGTAATAGTAGGAATGAATGTAAAGGGAATATAGGATGTACTACAGTACACAAAGCATGTCATGTATATTTACTGTCAAATCTAGTGGATTTCTATAATAGTAGTGTGTGAACAGAAACAGCCATGCTAGTTGGTAGCTAGTAGATAATAATGTCACTGTAGCACCTTGCAAGGCACACACATACTCACAGCAGGATAATCACTGCCCATACCTCATGACCTCTTACAGGAACACATCTGGACCAAGTAATAAAATATGTGGAGCAAAGGGCCAAAACCAGGGACACATTACAAATAATGTTACAACAAACTTAGACAGTTCAGAGAGTAACAGGTTCTGCATTTTGTTGGATGTTTGGAAGGGTATGAAGTCTGAAACTTAAATGTTTGTCACTATATTCTGACTTGAGCCCAGAGTGATTTGCCAGAAAGAGCTGTGCCTGAGATATTGACCAAAATATGAGGCAGAAATGTGGACAACCTGCAAATATTTGTACACATGAGAGGTCTGACACCGCCATATTTGAATAGTTAAGAGCCTAGACATAGCAACAGTGACTGAGTTACAGGGATGCCCCACAGACTCCATGTGAAATGTACAAACAGTAGGCAGAAAGGTGTTACAACACATGCAATGGTAACTATGAAGTCCTGAAAGTATGCACCACTTGCACGGCAGAAATAGTGTAGTAATACATATGCTCATGCTATCCCACAGTCACAACTGCAGAATACCAGACAATTTAATGGGTGTACTCCACTGATATGTACCATTCCATGAGACAGATAACAGATGCACCTGAGAGTCTCTGGGGCCTGCTCAGCAGCATAATCAAATACCTTAATAGATGTCAAGGCCCACACCATGGCCAGACCACACTGCATGCAGTGACACCCTATCAGATATAGCAAGCATTCCAAGGTGTGAATGTACATGGAAAATAGGAAAGCCACAGCAACACACTACAGTCAAGACACCTAGCAGGCATACAAGGAGTGAATGTAAAGGACAAATATTGAAGCCATAGCAACAAATTACAAGAACCACTGCTATATACCAGTTACACCACAAGCCCCACAGGAAAGCACACACACCCATATTAACAGTAGTAGTAGTTGTAGGTGTCAGTTTACATACACACTTAGTACAGGAAACAGAAGAGATGAATGGAGAAATGTTAATCTACAACACAGCCTGAAATATGAGAGAGATACTAACCTTTACACTCACAGAACAGTGTCCACAGCATACAAGCATGGTCCCCGCCCTTGCAATCTGAAAGGGCAACACCTACCTCACATACCTTTTTATAGCATTGTCCTGAAATCACAGTGAGAAGTGCAATCAGTACACATCTGGCTGCATGCAATCAGCAAATGATGGCTAACAATTGGTGCAGAGGCCATCACATGGACATATGCAGATACCTACAAAAGCATCCTGTACTCCCAGTCCATGCATGCAATACTTTCATTGCACCGTCTGGAGGCAGAGAGATAGAGAGAGAGAAAGAGAGAGAGAAAGAAAGAAAGAAAAAAAGAAAATAAAACACAAACAAAAACTACACTTAAGAAAAACTAAGTTGAAGCTGTCATCAGTGACAGTATCAAGCTGGACTAGCAGCAGCAGGAACCTATACAAACGGTAATGCAATCAGCTGTGACAAACACAGGTAATGTAAAGTAACAATTTAATAGTCTACATACTGTGAACCCTCCATATGTGTTATTGGTCTGTATCTATATGTATGTCTATGTGATAAGTTGTGTGTATGTTGTTTTTCCCAAAGGGGATGACTATACATTTCATGCCATTCAGTGTTAGGCCATGATTCTGGCACCAGTTGTCCGTTTCAGTGAGGCCTGTCTGTAGGATGTGTGTATCAGCTGGTGTATCGACTATGGCACCTAGTTTGCAGTCATCTGGGAACTTTGTCATCCACAACCCACCCATGTTTGCTTTCACATCTGAGAAGTAAATGCCAAACAAGAGGGGTCCTAGGACAAAGCCCTGTGGGATACCACTTGTGACTGGCTTTGAGTCTGACATGGCTCCTGCAATTTTGACTTTATGGATTCTGTTGTTTAACCAGTTTGCAAACCATCATGTGACATATGTATTAACATTTAAGCTGATGAGCTTGTCTATGATGCCTGAGTGGGGTATTGTGTTGAAGGCCTTAGGCAAGTCCAGGTAGGCTATATGGACTGCTTTGCCCTCATCAATGGCTGTAGTGACTGTTTTGAAAAAGTCAACCAGGTTCAAAAGGCAGGATCAGCCCTTCACAAAGCCAAACTGGGTGGGATCAAGTGTCTGTAGGTCCCCAATGTTGCTGTATATGAGTTCCATAATGAATCTTTCCATAGCTTTGCAGACCAGGCTGGTTAAGCTTATGGGGCGGTAGTTCCCAGGGTCTGTAAAGGTGCCTCCTTTGTGGAGTGGGACCACTGTTGCTGTACGCCAGTGTTCAGGTACATATCCCGTAGTAATGCTAAGGATAAATATCATTTTTATATGCGGTTGTAGCTCCTCTTGGAGTTCACATAGCACACATCCGGGGATACCATCAGGTCCCATTGATGCTGTGTGCTCTGCTTTGCTGAGAGCGGCTCTCACCTGGACATCTGAGATGACAGGGAGGTTACATTCAGCTGTGATAAGTATTTCCTCTTTTGGGGGAGAGGGAGGGGGGATATTTGCACTGAACCTGTCTGCCGGAATGTTGCCAATATCTGTGGGTTCAGTGAATATTATGTAGTTGTGTACTAACTCTGAGCATATCTGAGGCTTTTGGTCCATGTTTCTAACAAAACTGAAGAAGGCCTTGTGGTTATCTTTAGTGTCCTTGGCCATTTTTCTCTCAGAGTTGGCCTTGGATGTTGTTATGAGAGAACTTAGCTTTTTACTAGTGCTGACCACAGATGCCTTCCATTTATGTGATTCTCCTCTGTCTTGCAGTAGCCTCCTTCTATCGTTATACAATTTGTCTATGTCTGGGGTCCACCAGACAGGATGCTTAACCTTTGTGCATAGGGTCTGGGTTAGAATTGTGTGTGCATGTTCCATGCATTCTAGGGGATGTCCATGGGAAGCATTTGCAAAGGGGTCAGCATTGTGTGTTGCGGCTTCCACTGGTCCAGTGGGCTGCATGGATACCATCTCAGTCCTAACAAGTGAAAATCCATCCATTTACATATATTTCAAAGTAGTCTACTGTGCTGGTGGTGGTGGTGGGATATGTCTATCCAGGCCGATTAGTTTGTGTCCAGATCACACTAGTGGATGATGTTCCACATACAGTACCTTGTTACGAACCCCCAGAGTGAGGTGGTGCATTGGACCTGTCTCAGTGTGCTGACTGATGGGGCTTGGTACTATGTTGTATGGAATGTGGCAGGTATTGTTGCACAGGTGTCAGCTGAGCACTGATATCTAGCCATGTACATGTGTATCCACCAAGAGACACACATGTGCTACATATGGGAGTAGTAGTATATCACTACAGTTGAGTATCATGTATAGTATGTGTGCCATATTTTGCTGTCATAGTTTGCTGATATCCTGTTTGTGTTCTCTTTCAGGGACATGGCGCGTCAGTGAAATCCTGCCTACTCTGCTGCAGAAGATGAAGAGATACACCAGAGCCTGGTGCGGGATTATGACATACTGTTTTCCCGCACCAGCCAGAATCAGCAGGAGAGGGCTGCACTGTGGCAAGACCTTGTCCGTAGGGTAAATGACATTGGCACGCATAATAGGACATATGAGCAGGTACGACATCACTGCAGTGATTTAATCAGAAATGTCCATCAGCGTGTGTCGGATATCCACAGGCAACAGGTCGCCACAGGAGGTGGGGTGGCCACACATTCCCTCCCTCACCAGACTGGATGGGGCTACTCCTAAGTGTTGTGGCTCCAGCCCTGGAACATCAACAGCAACACACCTGCATTATGATGGAGGCTGGAGCCACACAGCAACACGACATGGAGCATGCAGGTAATATGCCATATGTACACTTGACTGTTCCATACACTGTTAGTTTATGCATGTGTAAGGTGTGTCCTTGGTATGTAGCTGTCAACATAGTATGTAATTGTGCAGGTGTGATATTGCCAATATCAGCAGCTGACATGTGAAAGGCAACTGTTGTACTACTGAACTGTATCATATGCAGTATCGATGGCACAGTTGTGCACACTGACATTAATCCCCTCATTTCTTCAGGTCCCTCCGGTGTTACAGCAAGGCAGCCCATCCATGCTGGTGAGTGTGTATTAACAATACCTATAATAGTCTTGATAGTGCTAGTAATAATAGTGTAACTCAGTAGTGCTCTGTGTGTATATTGTGGGGTGTGCATGTGTGCGTGTGTCCACGTGTGCATGTGTGCATGTGTGCATGTGTCCATGTGTGCATGTGCGCATGTGTGCATGTGTGCATGTGTCCACGTGTGCATGTGTGCATGTGTGCATGTGTCCACATGCGCATGTGTGCATGTGTGCATGTGTCCACGTGTGCATGTGTGCATGTGTGCATGTGTGCATCACTGGTAACATTGTGTAGACATTGTAAACTGTGTTTCCTGTCTTCCTCCCACAGGTTCTGGTGCTGCTCCTGTGTCCTGCAGCAGGGAACCTGAATCTGGTACCACAGGTACTGATAATGATATCTGTGTAATTGCACAGGAAGGTGTGTCAGGGTCCGTCATTGGTCAGCCAATTGACAGTACACAGCTGTCAATCCCATCATTGCACACAGTCATCCTGCCAGTACATCCTATGTCGGCAATGTCCCTAGGTGATGGACAGGATACAGTGGGCATTGACCAGGGTAATGTGGTATCTGTGGCACATGCTTCCCCACACAGCAGCCATGGGCAGGGTCCTGAGATGGTACCACACAGACAGTTGCCCATGGGTTCTCGTGGGAGCATCCATGGGCATACTGCCTCTGGCAGACGTGCCCAAAGAGGTCTGTCAACCTCAGCTATGTCTTGGGCTGTCATGCAGGCACAGTCACGTATGGAAAGGTACACCAGACAGGGTCTGAGGGAGCCGAGAGCATGTCGCACATACATGACAGACAGTATGCGTGGCATTGCGGATGTTATCCATAATTTCACCGATGTCATAGACAGACATTGTGGGGACATATTACAGCAGTTCCACAACTACATGTCCATGAGCCAGGGCAATGGTGGATGGTTGCGGCATCAACTTGGCTGTATGCCAGCAACAGCAGCAGCTGGCAGTTGGCACGGACGACAACAGGCCCGCGGACACCCCCATAGTGCCAGCAGCAGCCCCAGCAATGCTGGGTCTGTGCTGTCACCAGACCGCCCCAGGAGACCACGTGCACGTGGCTCTGGACAGTCCCAACAGGGACCTGTGTCCAGTCAACGAACACCTGCTTCTGATGACAGTACCCAGTCTGGCTTAGTACCAGATAGGGTCCGTAGCACCCCTGCCAGGCAGAGGTACCGTGTCTGTGTCCACAGACACTGATCTGTATGACCTGGCTGGTGCAGTCTGTGGCTGTGCACAAACTCCGGTATATGGCAGCCATGAGGTGGAACTGTGTGCATGCATACACACATGCGAAATGTTAACACCTAGGGCTACCACATACACGCACATACTGCATCAACAGTGTCCCACCCTGTACTGCTGTCCCTCAACAACACACATACACATACATGTCAATTGGTGGTATCAGTGGCAGACTCAGGCATACCTAGTTCACACCCTGTGCATATGATGAAACTGTGCCACCTCCTGCAATCTCTAACATCAGTGCAGGAACAGGTTAACATGTTGCTGATGCACAGGGTGACTACATAGAAGTGTATTAATAGTATCATGTTGGTAACAGTACAGTGTGCTGATATGATTGTGTGTATACCCAACATGCCTGATGCAGTAACTGCATGACTGTCCTGAATTGTTATCTACACCCATAGTAAGTACCATAGTGTAACAGCTGCACATTTTTGCATACTGGTGGTAAGGATGTCAACAGATAGCCACATACATAGGTAGCACAGGGGAGAAGGTAATGCAAGTAGTGATACGCAATGATGGACATGTACACTAATGGTGGCATGTTGCCCACAATGACTATGCAATGTGGATGTTTGCGCATGTTGATATGTGTGCAGTACCAATTTAATTTAAATTAAATTAAATTTTAAATAATTTCAGTTTTACCATGGACATCTGAGCTGTGCATTCCTGGGTACATGTTCATAGTGCCTGCATATTTGCATTGTTACCTACTGGAAGTGGTACCCCTTCTTTGTTGTACAATGGACTACTTCCAGCCCTGCTTACTGTAGCTTTGTTTGCATGCATGTTTGCTTGAGGTTCCCTGGTACACTGATTCCACCTGCAATGCAGATTTACAGAGCTTCTGTGGATTCCTAGTGACATCTGCATAGCTTACTATATGTATGTCAATGTCTCAATTGACAGAACGTCACTGTCTGTCCTGTTCGCATGTATGTTGCCTGTGACACATTGCATATGACTTACCTGGCATTTGCCCACTTGTGCAGACATAAATGCCAGCACCATGAAATCAGAAGCAGTACACCCACACATACTCACCTTCAGTATGTTGTTCCCCATTGACCCTATGTGTTGGTAATCACCATGGCAATCACACTACTATGGTAGCATGTGCAAAGGTAACTTGTGAATCACCTCTATGGTCCAGTTGTGGAATATGTGAGTCATGTGGCAATGTCACAGCTGCCACATGTATGTAGTCAACCCTCTCCCCTGGCCAGGAACGTACAACACATGTGTGAGATGCAACCACATAGCCAATCTGGGGACTGAGCACTCTGAACCCAGTACTGGCATACCCTGTCAGGTGGCATGACATACTACAGTGAGTACAATACCAGTCTGACATAGACCTGTACTGACAGCAATCCAAACACATGCACACACTGGGGCATACTTGGAGCCTCAGAATAGCATCCTGCCTGAGCATCACACACCTCCGCAGCTGGGACACAGGCATACGTTAAGTCGGAACAGAGCACATGCCACACATGGCACACACATCCTGTGTGCCAAGCACTCACAGCATGTAGGGCTACACAACACACATGCTACAGATGTGTCAGGTACCTCTATTGGCCGGTGCAGTGGGGTCCCGCTCAACAGGCTGTACATGGTGAAGGTCACAGTGATATGCCCTTGGGGCACTATGGTCCACCACATAACACATGCATACAGGTCAGTCAGAGGCATGGACACATATGACTCAGTCATTGTCCATGCCACTATGGATGACCTGAGACATACCTCCCTGGACTACATGTAAGGGAACATAGAAGGGCTCTCTCAGCATGTGGCATGGGCTGGTATGAGCCTGACCTTGGTTGCCATCATGCCCTCACCAGGTATGCTACCACAATATGTAGGAAGGGTGTTCTATGTCTACATTTTGCTCAATCTCCAATGTCATTCATAGGGTATCCAATGCCTGTCAGTGTGTGCTTACATGCTAGGGAAGCCACAATGATTTGTGAGGGGCAGCTTGCACATGTCACCCATGGGCCATTGTATATTGGTGAAGCCTCTTGATACACACATAGTGCCTTTTGATGCAGGGCTCAGATTACATAGCCACCTCCGCGGGTATCACACGGGATAGGACACTAACAGTAATGCTACACAACACAAGCAGTGTACACCACAAGATGCATGCACTGGACACTGTCCTCAGCACGGTGAACTGCAATATCTGTGCAGTAACAGATTCCTGATTCACGGCTCACAGGTGCAACCCATCACTGCCAGGTTATACCTCATACCATGCCTGTCGTCCCCTACACATGCACCACACATGAACCGGGGGGAGGTATCTGAAGGCACCACAGATACACACACCTCCAGGTTGTTGGCACAGCACAAAGCATCAGGGCCTATCTATGTGCAGCTAACAGTGTGTTGGACTGCCTTCTGGTTCATAGCCTGGCACACACAACCCTCCCATACACAGGAAACCCACCTGTCCTCCCTGACAACACTGGGAATATGACTGTCTCTACATATGTCTTTATATGGCTGGACTGCATCCAGCCAAACATTGTGTGTGAGCATTACTGTAGCTACAACACACTAGCTGAAAGGTTCCTAGCATGTAGTCACTGAATTGCAGTGGAACAACATGTTACCACTCCCACAACAGGTGGGAACATGCAGCACCTGTTCATCAACTGCATGTAGACTATATGGCCCAGACCAGATGTGTATCCCCCGCTGTTAGGATGATACCATATACAACTCACACTGTATATACACATACCACATGCAGCCCCTGCACAGTAAGACACAGTCATAATGTTATGCAGTGCAAATACCATTTATTCACTTGAGGCACGTGTCAGACATGGGAACTATTGAAGGTCACAGGTATATATGTGTATGTGGCACACACATACATCATGTGTGCATTGCCATTGCTGGTTTAAGCTATGTCATGCATTGTTATGAACAACAACCCACACGTCGGTATTTTGTGTGACACAAACACACGTGGCAGTTGTGGGTTTCCAAAACATACCTAACTGTGCTCTGACAGTAGTAAGAGACCCAGTAGCAGAGCGCACTATTTGCATTACTGGGCGATTTGCCCTGTTTGGCTGTACTTATAGTGTGGTGACATCACCTGTGTTTACTGGGGGAATATGCAGCATCTGGTGTATTGTAGTAGTTGCCAAAAGGAACTGTTCTCTCACACTTGCAATTATACATACCCTACTACCTCCCCCCCACACACACACACTTGCAGGATTCAAACCCAAGCTTAACAATGTTATGACACCTGTGAGAGATGCATTAACAGAGCGCGCTATTTGAATTACTGGGAGGTTCTTCTTCTCCGGCTGTACTTATAGGGTGCTGACATCATCAGTGTTTGGAAAGGGTAATGTGCATCATGTAGTGTGTTCTCCTAATTGCCAAAAAGCACATATCTTTCATATAGAATTGCACACACACAAACTCCCCTCATCCAAACACACACACTTGCAGGATTCAAACTCTTACTTAACTAAGTTATGACACTCGAGAGAGACACATTAGCAGAGTGCGCTATTCGAATTACTGGGAGGTTCCTCTTTTCCAGCTGTACTTATAGGGTGCTGACATCATCAGTGTTTGGAAAGGGTAATGTGCATCATGTAGTGTGTTCTCCTAATTGCCAAAAAGCACATATCTTTCATACAGAATTGCCACACACAAACCCCCCTCATCCAAATACACACACTTGCAGGATTCAAACCCCTACCTAACTATGTTACAGCATTTGAGAGAGATGCATTAGCAGAGCGCACTATTTGCATTACTGGGAGATCTGCTTTCTTCTGCTGTACTTAAAGGACTCTGACATCATCTCTGTTTACAGATTGCAATATGCAGCAGCTGGTGTGTTGTACTGGTTGGCAAAATGGACAGTTGTCTCACACTTGTAATTGCACACACATTACTACCCCCCCACCACCACACACACACACACACACACACACACACACACACACACACACTTGCCATTTGCAGGATTCAAAACCCTACCTAACTATGTTATGACACTAGTATAAAACGCAGTAACAGAGTGCACTATTAGCATTACTGGCAGATCTGTCCTCTTCTGCTGTACTTATAAGGTGCTGACATCATCTGTGTTTAGAGGGGGAATATATAGAAACTGGTGTGTTGTAGTAGTTCCCAACAAGGACAGTTCTCTCACATGAATAATTGCACACACCATGCAAGTATCTGTTGCTCTGAAAGTGTTTGTGGTACGTTATTGCCATAGCTTTCCCAATCTCTATGAACAACTTGTGTACTGTGGCAGCTGTATGCATGTGAGTGTGGTCCAGTACTGTACTTATGTCTCTGTTGTCATTTCACTGTGTGCAGTGGACAGATATCTGTATTGTGGGATTTCCTGTATTAACACAAACACATGCCAGATATGTGTGTTCAACAGCTGAACTGTGAGATGGCCTAGGTGTGTGAACATGCCCAGTTCACAGTTGATATGGCTTCCTGACTGACACCTCTCATTTATCTAAGTGTGTGAGCATGCCCAGTGTGCAATTTCCAGAAGTCTTAACCTCAAGATGCACACACTCAAAGCTCTCCTCAATATGGAGAACATCGATATCTGTGCAGTGACAGAAACCTGGTTCAAGGCTCCAGAGAGCAACCCTGCGCTACCAGGCTATACCTCATATCATGCTTTTCAACCCCAAAACTCGGGCCGAACCACAAAGGGAGGGGGAGTGTCCATATTCATGAAGGACACCCACACCTCCAGGTTAGTTGCAACACATGAAGCATCGGAGACCATACAGGTGCAACTAACCATAGGCAAAACTGCTGTACAACTGGTAGCATGTTACAGACCACCCTACCAATCTCAGGAACCCCATTCAGCCTTCCTGAAGACACTGGAGGATATCCATGTATCACCAAATACCATCATACTGGGAGATTTCAACTACCCTAACATAGATTGGGTGCATTATTCTAGCCCTAACAACCTGGCCCAGAGGTTCCTGGAATTCATACATTCAAATGCACTGGGACAGCTAGTCACATCTCCCACTAGGGGAAATAATATACTATACCTGATCATCACAAACATGGGGAAAAAATGCTCCACACCAGATGTATACCCTTCACTAGTGAGATCTGACCACAAACTAATCACCCTGGATATACATATCCCACCTACACCCCCAGCACAAAAGACTATGGTGAAAAACTTCTCAAAAGCTGACTTCACTCTTCTTAAGACTGAGATGGTATCCTTTAAGCCCACTGTGCCAGTGGAAACCACATCCCACAATGCTGAATCCTTCACAAATGTGTTATATGGACATCTCCAAGAATACATGGATCATGCAATCCCAAATAAATCCAAGACCCTCTCCACCAAGGGCAAGCATCTATCTGGTGGACCTCAGCCATAAACAAATTGTATAACAAAAGAAGGAAGCTACTGCATGACAGAGCAAAATCCCATAAAGGGAAGGCATCTCTGATCAACACTAGCAGAAAGCTACATTCCCTCATACAAACATCCAAGGCCAACATTGAGAGGAAACTCACTAACGACACTTAAGATAACCACAAGGCCTTCTTCAGCTATGTTAGAAACCTGGGCGTAAACCCTCAGATATGCTCACAGTTAGTTCACAATGACAAATAATACACTGAACCCACAGATATTGCCAACATTCTGGCTGACAGGTTCAGTGCAAATTTCTCACCTGACTCACCCCCAAAAGGTGAATTACTTATCCCAGCTGAATGTAATCTCACTGTCATCTCAGATGTCCAGGTGAGAGCAGCCCTCAGCAAAGCTAAAAACACAGCATCAATGGGACCTGACGGTATCCCGGGTTGCGTGCTACGTGAACTCCAAGAGGAGCTTAACCCGCACATAAAAATGCTATTTAACCTTAGCCTTACTACAGGATATGTACCTGAACACTGGCGTACAGCAACAGTGGTCGCACTCCACAAAGGTGGTACCTCTACAGACCCTGGGAACTACTGCCCCATAAGCTTAACCAGCCTGGTCTGCAAAGCTATGGAAAGAATCATTATGGAACTCATAAACAGAGACATTGGGGACCTGTAGACACTTGATCCCACCCAGTTTGGCTTTGTAAAGGGCAGATCCTGCCTTTTGAACCTGGTTGATTATTTCAAAACAGTCACTAAAGCCATTGATGAGGGCAAAGCAGTCCATACAGCCTACCTGGACTTAGCTAAGGCCTTTGAAACAATATCCCACTCAGGCATCATAGCTAAGCTCAGCAGCTTAAATGTAAACCCATATGTCACTAGATGGGTTGCAAACTGGCTAAAGGACAGAACATATAAAGTCATAATCGCTGGGGCCATGTCAAACTCAAAGCCAGTCACAAGTGGTGTCCCACAGGGCTCTGTCCTGGGACCCCTCTTGTTTGGCATTTATTTCTCAGATGTTAAATCAAACATGGGAGGGATGTGGCTGCCGAAGTTCGCAGATGACTGCAAACTAGGCGCCATAGTCGATATACCAGCTGACACATACATCCTACATAATGGCCTCACAGAAACAGACAACTGGTGCCAGAGTCATGGCCTTAAACTAAATGCCAATACATGTATAGTCATCCCCTTTGGGAAAAACAAGGTACCCACAGATTATCACATAGACAGTAACCCACTGAGTTCAGACAAAATAATCAGAGACCTGGGGACTCATGTCGACAGCGACCTCTCATTTGACACCCACATTGCCAAAGTGTTTAGAAAGACATTCTACCTTGCCCACCTTACCATGGAGGGATTCACATCCAGATCAAAGGAGGTCATTGTACCCCTATACTCCTCCCTTATCAGACCCATGATTGAGTACAGTTCCCCATTTGGTATGTACCTCACCCGCCACCTGCAGCAGCTGGGGAGACCACAAAAGTACCTCACCAAGAGGATCAAGGGTCTCCAACATATGTCTTATTCTGCCAGACTAAAGAAACTCCAGCTCTATTCAGTAGCATACCACCTGCTCAGAGGTGATCTGTGCCTGCCGTACAAAGCCATGACCAATCAGGATCTGATGGACATGCTCCACCTCAACAGATCCAAATCCATCAGAACCACAAGAGCCAAACACTTAAACCTAGGCACAAGTATGAATAGAACATGCTGGAGGAATAGGTTCATAACCCAGAGGCTTCCCATGCTCTGGAACAGAATCCCAGTTCATGTTGGGCAGAGCCCCTCACTGACACTCTTCAAGAGAAACCTTGATGAGTGGATGGGAGATAGTAGGTTTACCCCGGGGTCACCTCTGTGTCACTACTAGACAGGGGCACAGTAAACTAATTCATTTATGTAAGGGGATCTTCACTGTGTCACTACTAGACAGAGGCACAGTATTCTTAATCTATTCTGTACCACTACACAGGGTGGCGAAAGCCATATCACTATGGCTAGGCTTACAAATGCCCCAGGGCAGATAGCCTAGTACTTAACTATGAAACTATAAACTATGGATGGGGGATCGTAGGTTTGTCCCAGGGATTACTTCCATGTCACTATTAGACAAAGGCACAGTAAACTAGACCTAGAACCTATATGCTGGGATCTGTGGTCCACTACATTTGTGTTTGTGTATGGGCCTCATTTACATTTCACATGTACAGTTCAGTGTTGGACATCAGGTTGTGTTCTTACTGGCCAACTACTTTGTGTGTGAACCTAACAGGCATTATGCTGTGCCTGCAGGTTTGCCATGGGATAGTTTGCATACAATTGTCAACATCCTGTTTGACTGGCCAAACTTTGTTGCCGCATAGTGTACTAGTTCAGTACTTTCACAGAGACCTGGTAGTATTAGTGTGATCTTATGAGCCTTTACCCAGGTTTCTGTTACAGGTCAGATATTACCATTCTCCATGCTGGGGTGTGATTGGTCTGCATGCATCTTTGTTGGTCTGCATGAATGTTTGTGTTTCCAGCCTTGCCTATTCAAGGCACTGAGGGGTTGACAGCAGCCTTTGCCAGTATCCACACAGCCAGGTGTGCTGGGTGAGTGCCATCCCTGGAGGGTGGTGCATTCCGTCTTGGCCAGCATATCATCCCAGGCTATCAGACATTTGTTTTCCTGTGACTTGCAGAAATACTTCCGCCAATTATTGTACTTTGTCTTGTTGTCTTCATGGTGTGGCATCATGCTTGGTGCAGGTGGGATGTTGGCAGGGTCGTCATGTTTGCATATACTAGACGTTGTTACATGGCTTAACACATGGCAATCTTGCCTCAGGTGGTGCTGCAGGACTGACTATGTTGGATGCACATACTACACTCCTTGTACATGTTTGACTGCAGGTTGTGTCATGTTAGGCATCCCTTTTACTATATGAGTGAGTCGGAAAGGGGTATCATTCCCAGGGTTCCTACTGAGCCAGTGTATGTGCTATGCATTGCCTCTTTGCCAAGGCCAGGGCATACTGGGCATGCCTCCTTCTGCCTACTGGGGCAGGCTCAGGTTGTTCCTCCTCCGAGTCACGCTCTGCCTGTGATGGCCTTGGCAATGGTGGGGTGCTGTTTGGTCTGGCCCTATGCTGGTCCTGCTGCAGCTGTTATTGCAAGATCATATTATGTAGCATAGCACATACCATGACAATTTGGGTACATGTAGTTGGTGAGTACTGCAAGGCTCCACCAGATGTGTCCAGACACCAGAACCGTGACTTGAGCAGCCCAAACACACACTCTATTCCATTACGTGTTTGTGCGTGTGCCTCATTATGGCATTCCTGTTCAGGTGTGTGTGCGTTTCTGATGGGTGTCATCAGCCACGGCTCCAGTGCATAACCTGCGTCCCCCACTAGGTGTCCATGTGGGATGTCCCCATTGGCAAATGTCTGGTACAGCTGCGTCAAATACCAGATATGGGAATCATGGTAGATCCCAGGGCAGCCAGCACACACATTCATTATTATGCTCTGGGCATCACACACGACCTGGCAGTTGATGGAGGGGAAGCCCTTGCAGTTAATGTAGGCCCTGCCCCGCTCACCGGCTGATGCTTTGATGCATATGTGCACCCACTACCTCAGGGTATTCCGCTATTTGCTGGAAGAGACGCATATTGCTGGCCAATACCTCACGGGCATTGGGGAAATATGCATGCTCACCGACATGTGCTGACATGGCATCCATTAACTGGTGCAGTATCCTAGAGGCTGATGCCTGTGATATCCCCATCATATCACCAGTTGGTCTCTGAAAGGTACCTGTTGCTAGTATTCTTATGCCAACACATACCTTGGTTTCCACTGGGATGGGTTCCCCTCTGTTGGTTCTGTGTGTGAGGCGTGGCCTGCACAGCTCAACAATTTGCATGTAACCCGTGGTAGGTGACTCTGGGCCTCCTGTCTCCTCTCCGTCTCTTCACTGTGGGTTGTCACCATCACTCTGTATTCACTCCCTCCGCCAGCACATGTGGGTTGTCTCTCCCAGCTGCAGCAGCTCCCCTGCATCTCTGCTCTCTAGCCTTTCTTTTTGCAAGTTTCACTTCCTATAGCTTTTCTGCTCTAGGCAGTCTCTCTTCTCTTAGCCTGCTGAATTGCTGCGCTGTTTCTTGAGCGTGGCTTGCTGAGCTTTGCCTCTGCCTCTGTTAATGCCATTTCTTTGTTTGTTTTGCTTTACTTCTGCCATGCTGCCTTCCAGCTTCCTCCTAACTTCCTACTTGCTTTCTTTCTCTCTTCTCTTCTTCCAGGGTTTCCAGCGGGAGCACTTTTTCATACCAGGCAGATGTCGCCTACATGGAGCCTTTTTCCCACACAGACACTTATCATGCAAGTTCAGAATCAGGCGCTTACGGTTAGCATTGGTACTTAAACAGCTGCAACGCCCACATGCTTCCCTTGCCTCTCTTATTGACGCACGCACCGCATACCTGCACACTGCCACACTCATACACACACACCGCGCATCACCCACCCTACCGCACGCACGCAAAACAAACGCCAATCAGCAAACAACACTTTCCATTTCTTGACTTGTACATGCCCATTTCTTGGCTTTCTTTTTGCTTATCTTGGGGCATTTCTTCATTTTTTTTCTACCCACATCTGTGATGTGTCACACCTCTCCCCCTGTCTCCTCCTCCCTATCTCTATCTTCTACAGACCCAGAATGTCTATGTCTGCTACTGACAGTGGAATCTCAGTGCTCATTTGATCATGGACAGTATAGCCCTACTCATGCAGAGTTTTACACTCTTAGACTCAGCTTCCCCCCTTAGCAACTCTAGCTTCCCACCCATGTTGTTTTGGTTCCCTGGGTGTGTTGTTGGTGTAAATCATTATTTGTGCATACCCACATTTGTGGGTTTATAACCCATTTTTATGTTTTTATACAGCACTTTTTTTTGTTTATACATTACACAGCATTTGTGCTGGGCCGCAAAAAAAAAAAAATATTATTTAATTAAAAAAAAAAATTATTTATTTTTCATTATTATTTTATTATTGGCCATTGGCACACATATTTGCCATTGGCTATTTGCCTGACACATATGCACCCTTTATTTGTAGCTGACATGGCTCCATTAGATTTTTGCAGAAAACATACACAGTTGTCACTAAAGTACATTCTGCAGCCTGCTTGGCTCTATCATCACTTTTACTCAGCTTCATCACTTCTCCCCTTCACCTTTGAGGTATTTATTTGGTTAGTATATATCATATCAAGAGACGCCCAGTCGGTAAGTACACACAGTAGCCGGTCGTTCGCACTGGATCGCCAGCTGAGGTGCGTGAGTCTGTTTGCTCTTCTTACACTCCGTGCTCCCTTCATGCCTGCTGCCCATTTCTTCTGTCATTTCTGTCATCAACACATCATCAACATCATTATCATGCAAAAAAATGTGAATCCTGTGGTGATGGTTGTTAAAATATAATGTTTCATAAATATATGTATGAATTCCTTTTTCTTTTTAATTTCTTTATTACTTTTGTTAACTTTCATCATTTTTTGTTTTCATGTGTGACTTTAGCACTGACACATACAAACACAAAACACATATTTATACATTTATAGGTTAGGGTGTGGTATAGGGCATATGGGGCATATATAGGGCCTATATAGAGCCCCTAAAATTCCACCTGGCTTTTCTCCACCAAGAAAATTATTCCTCCCCTCCCCCCGTTGAGCAGAGCCCACAGTGTGATCCCAGGTGAATTTCTCATTTCCCATCCAATCATCAAGATTTTTTCTTGAAAGTGCTAATGAGGAGCTGTTTTAGTAGATTAGGTAGTCTGTTCCCCAGAGTGGGAGAAGTCTCTGACAGGAATCTCTATCCCTCCAGCATGTTCTGTTTATTGTGGTGACAAGGTTTAGGTCCCTAGAGTGTGTAGCTTGAAAGGATTGGGATTCCTTTAAGTGGAGCATGTCCAACAGCTCTGGGTTTGACATAGCTTTGTATGTTAGGCAGAGATTGCCCCTGAGTAGGCGATATGATATGGAGTAAAGCTGTAGTTTTTTGAGACGGTCTGTGTAGGGCATCTGTTTGAGGCCATTAATCCTCTTTGTGAGGTATTTCTGTGGTCTTTCCAGTTGTTGTAGATGTCTTGTGAGGTACATACCAAAATGGGCGTTGTACTCTATAATGGGTCTAATGAGTGATGAGTAGAGGGGAACAATGACCTCTTTTTTTCTGGATGAGAATCCTTTTGTGATGAGATGAGCCACGTAGAAGGTTTTCCTGACCACTGTGGCAATGTTTTTATCAAAGGAGAGACTACTGTCCACCTGTGTCCCAAGGTCTCTTATCACATTTTCGGCATTAAGTAGACTACCAGCTATGTGGTAGTTCATGGGTACAGAGTTTTTACCAAAGAGGATGACAATACACTTTTTGGCATTGAACTTCAGGCCATGGCTTTGGCACCAGGTATCTGTCTCAGTGAGGCCCTTTTGTAGTTTGTCCACATCATTAGGAGTTTCGATTATGGCTCCTAATTTGCAGTCATCTGCAAACTTTGTTAGCCAAAGACCTTCTGTGTTAGCCTGCACTTCAGAGAAGTAGATACCAAACAGGAGATGACCCAGGACTGAACCCTGTTGTACTCCACTTATCACTGGTCTGAAGTCGGATTTGGAATCCGCTACTTTCACAGTGTGGGTTCTGTCCATGAGCCAGTTGGCAACCCATCTTGTGACACAGGGATTTATACCTAGTTTAGTGAGCTTATCTATAATTTCAGAGTGGGGGATGGTGTTGAAAGTCTTGGCGAGATTTAGTTAAGCTGTGTGAACCATTTTACCCTCATCTATGGTTTTGGTGACTGCTTCAAAGAAGTCAATCAGGTTTAGGAGACATGATCTGCCTTTTACAAATCCAAACTGGGTAGGGTCCAGAGTTTGGAGATTACCAATGTCTTTGTTTATGAGTTCCAAGATGATACATTCCATAGTCTTGCAGACCAGGCTCGTCAGGCTAATGGGGTGGTAGTTCCCGGGGTCCGTCGTGGCTCCCCCTTTGTGCAGTGGGATAACCATCACGGTGCACCATTCATATACCATGATGAAGAAATGTTCAGGTTCTCCTGACATTTTTAAAACTGATCAAGCAGAATATTTAAGATTTATATCATCTTAACTATCAACAGGTACTAATATAATGTTACTGGCTCCAGAAGAAAATACAAGGGATAAGTCATGCATCATTACAAATCTCAAATCAAAGTGGTTTGTTTATGGCTACTGTTTTGCTTGCTCTGCATTACAAATACTGTTTAATCCTGGCCTAGCACTTTTGAATTACAGTATTCATGACTGCAGGATTTTATGAAGAAAATCTTTTTCTAAAGAGATGCAGAAATGGTATGCTTTTTGAAATAGCCTGTATAAATACTGTTCACAGAAGGGTAAGTTGTCAGCATCTGTGATGATATCCACATGTTGAGCTTTCTTATGTTGCTACTTGCTACTACAAAATTTACTGGCTGACCTTCATTATAGTTAACTCTTTCTCATATAGTTCTGGTTGAAAGAAAAAAGTTATGAAATCATCATAGCATTTTTCTTAATCTTTTGATGACTTGACTAACTGGAACCATCAATTTAGAGCCAGGCTTCTAAGTATGTTTTTCAGTTACTTAAAAGTGAATTGTTTTCTAATCCACTGGATTAGTAACATCCTGCAATCAATGAACAATCACCTAGCATGGCAGGTGACACCTCATTGTTATCTGTTTCTAAAGAATAGGCAAACAATCCACTTATGCTGTACTAAAGAGGTCAGACAAAGGCAAAAAATGGCATGACTATAGCTACCATGGTTTGGCTTTATTGGCATAAATGTACCAGTAAACACTTAAAATGTAAAAATAAAAAAGTTATGTGCATTCAAAAGCCATGTAGCTGAAAGACTGGTATGTCCTTAAGGTTTTATTTGCCTATATCCCATGGAGCTTTCCTAGAAGAGCTTTAAGGTATTACATGATGAAGACTTTAGCTAGTCTGGGTCTTTCTTGTAGGTTTCACTGAATGGTTTGTGTAAACTTTTTACCTTTGATTAGCATTTTTCTGTGAAAAATGTCTTTCTAGGTCATCTGTTTATATGGCCATATGGCTCAATGAGAATTTTGTTTCTAACAGAAACAAAATAAATACAGATGTATTTCTCATACCCTATTTTCAAGTATTAGCATCTTTATAAAATAACAAAAAAATTATGTTTTTGCAGGAAAAAGATACACATACATCCTTTATTCTGGTCTCCAAGTATATTCTCACTATAATGCATTTTGATATTTATTGCTGGATTGTATTAGAATGAAACAACTGATTAATTGAGACTATTGTAAGCTTTTATGAAATATTTTCTTTTTTCAATGTTATGCAACTGCGGTGGTAGTATATTTATAAAAGAGTGTGGGGTAGTGCAAGGAGCTTGTTTCCCTACAAAAATCACTTATTTTTGAGCTATTCCATTAAATCTCACATAATCGGCAGCTTTGAAAGTATTGTGAGAGAGAACCTGAGATATGAGAGAGGTGTTCTCATAACGAAATCCCCTATACAGGTTTGATGACCAGTCACAATACATTCTGGCCATGGAGTAGCTTGTTGTTCTGCATTCCATGCTGGAACACATTATTGCCCTTATAGTCATCCAGTTATGATATTATGGATAAGCATGCAGAGTTATTGAGAGGGGTAGTTTATTCATTAGAGGATGTGAGACATGAAGCTGTCTCTTTTCACAATAAGGTCAATACTATATTTTTATTCTTGATGAGTACTATCTTACATTTTGGCCATGGTGAGTGTAATCTAAACAGAGGATAAGGGGCCTTTTAATATTCTTTATACTCTAATAAATACCCTTCTCTAGCTTCAAGACAAAATCTTGACTCTCTCACATATGGCATTCCCAAATGCAACAAAACCTCCTTGTTAACCACAGACTTGAAAGCATTTCTCAAACTAAGGGATAACACCTAGTCAGCATGTATAGAGAAACCCTTACCAGACAACTGGACAACCTTTATCTCACTTCATAATCTGACCAGACACAAGCTCCAAACCAGCCATTTTTATCACTTCTAAGAAAACGAAGACATTTGGCATGAAGTAAACCTCTTAACCGTCAGCAAAATAACTAAAAACATTACCACGCATACTTTTACCCAAACCACCCAAGAGCCATCCACCACTTCACACTTCCTCAAGGAATTCATCCTCCTCCCAAATTCCATCACTACTCTCTCATCGTCCTCCACCTTTTCTTGTCCCCATTATATATATTTATCCCTTTTATTAAAAAAAAAAAAGAATCTCTCACAAAGATCTGGAAGCCCTGCTGGAAAGTCTACTCTTAGAATTACCCTGGATTAAACAACTCAATTCCCTGGTTCATCTCATTTTTGAAAACCTTCCTTATCCCACCCTTAACACATTTATAACCTTGGCTTAATATAAAAAAAGAAAACCTGGCATATGAAAAACAGCACTAATTAATACCCTTCTTAAACAACCTCAATCAAAGGATGCTTCAGACTTTTCACCTTATTTCCATCCTCCCTACATCTGGGAAAATACTGAAAACAATCATCATTCAGCTTTCTACATATATTGTACAATACTAACATGAAATGTTTTAGACAAGTCATTGCACAATGTTCTTATGATCCTTCTCAACATGGATAAGGGCAACCTTTCAGGGACATTTTTATTTATCTCACAAAAGTGTTTAACCTTACTGACCACCATCTCCTCCTACACTCACTTTAAGAAAGTGGAGTTAATTCTACCACAGTCACTTTTCCAAGATTTCCTTTTAATAGACTATTCTGAATCAAAACAGATTCATTCATATCAGATCCTTAGAGAGAGAGAAAGAGAGAAGAACGAAGCACCACATGGATCAGTAGTCACCACTCTACTGCTCTCAGGTTTTATTAAAAACATTCATGCAACCTTCCAAACCTACCTCTGACTCTATATGCAGACAATATGATAATCCTTAGATGTAACCTTTCACACACAACCTTGAGTACCTTAATGAGACTCCAATAGAAACAACTACTTCCTTTAAATATCTTGGCTTATGGTTAGACCAGATTCTAAACTTTCATACTCCTATTGAAAAAAAAAAACCTAGAAAAATACTAACTCTTTGCTATTCTTATTCGATTCCTGGCAGAACTTCCCCCTTTTTATCAGGTCATGCAAGAAACACAATAGGCAAAAAGAGTTCTCTGAGCAAATCTTTAATATGATCTTCCCATCATTGCCACTGCCTCTACAAAAACTCAAAACTTTTTTTTTCTATCCCTCTCTTGTACAAGAACAGCACTACACCACCCTTGCCAAAGCCAGGTGCCTACCAGTCAAGCACTGAAGTGAGCTACTCATGGTCTCTTACCTTTCAAACCCCTGTAATTGCTGTCTCTGACTCTTACTGCCAAACTACACATTGAAACCATCCCCTCAGGCTCTGTATACTCTCCCAAGGGACTGTATCAGTCTAGATTCCCCAAAGCAAACTTCACTGTACTATCCACTCCTTTTCCATTCTTGAACAAACTCTGGGAATCCTTACCCACATACCTAAAGGAATTATCCTCTTTCTGAGCTTTTGAGGTCAACTTAAAATATACCTCCATCATAAATCAGGGTGTAAGCGGCTCATCACAGGACACATTATATAACTGTCCCCCCTTTTCTACATCCTCTCAATGCCAGCCTGCCTTTGCATTTACCAACTATTACCAACTTACAGATAACTTATCCAAATTCCTGCTGCAATGCTTCTGTCATTTGTTTTACTACTGTAAATATTCTCTGTTCAAACATTTTTCATATTTTGTGAATGTATGAATGTATAACTTTTTGTGAATGTTTCACCAGGGCTCTGAATGCAAATGGATTATTGAAATCAGTGTACTCCCCAGTAAACAAACGTAAATAAATACATGCATAAGTGCATAAAGACATAAAAATATCAAACCCAAGTCTACTCTAAGGAGGTGATAGGATACAGATAAGAGAATGAGATTTGTGATAGCTTTAACTGTAAGACAGTACCTGAAGCCTTTCCATCCTCTTTGTGGAGAAGCTCTGCACCATGTACAATTGCACAAGATGGTATCAAAGCTCTCAGTTGTCCCAGAAGGTTCCCGATTTTGTTTTGGTTTCAGCCGCTCACTCATAAAATGAGTGAACTTATAGTAAACCAAGGAGTACAACAGTCACTCAATGATGCCAGACATTAGAGTCTCATATTTCATATTTTTATGAGAATGCTTATTGAGGTAAAACGTTTCATTTACTTTCTAAGAGGACTAGAGTAATACTTAAAAATGTAAAAATGTCCTTGATCTGGGGCCTCTCTTGCTTGTTTGTCTATTGTTATGTATGGAATATCAAGAGGTTATAGAATAAGATAAAGTATTCTGCAATTTGATTAGAGCTCTATATGGGGAACAATTACTTTTCAAGCAGAGATGTTGACCCTAAGGAGGACCAGATGTGCACCTCCATATTATTTATACACAGAAGCAGTTCTACAGATATGAAATCAAAAATCATCATTTACAAGAACAACTACAAGGTCAGCTTTTGGATAAATGCTGACTCATTGATGAGAAAAAGCACAATGAAAACAGTCCGCCAACCTAGTAATCAATGGCAAATAAGCATGGCAGAGATGTCCACAGAAAGAACTGTGGAAGAAGAGAAATAAAACGGTATCAAGGAAATGTTTAACACTGTAAGAAAGTGGGAAAAAATGAGTAAACAAGACAGGGGTATAGAACAGGATAGTATCAGAAAGAAGGACAGCAGCAGAAGGAAGAAGAGGGCAAGTTAATATGTGGTAAAAGAAGGATGAACCTAAAAGCTTTATATTGAAGCTTGGCACAGAGGACATACCCAGTACAGGAAAAAAAAACAAACTAAACAAGTACAAGTAGAAAGTGAAAGAAGAACAAAAGGTGTAGCTGCACTTACCTTACATCATCTGTGATCCAGTATCTTACCTGACCAATTTCATCAAACAGTCAGCCACATCCTTTACTAAGAAGAAGCAGTGCCCATTTCTGCATTGTAGTAGAGCAACAGTGAAAGGCAATACAATTTGAGGCAAGTGGCCACCCTATCCAGAATGTCCAGCAGTAGATAATCCATACAATGTTTCACAAGGTCAAGAAAATGCTCTTCTCTATTTCTTTAGGACAAGGTGTTGGTATCCCAGGCATTCTTGTAGCAATACGCTCATGAACACAGTGTTCTCAACTCTATTTTGTTCACCCTGCAAAACCTGAAAGACAGCATTGAGATCCACATTTGTCTTTCCTTGTATGCAATGTATCCTTCTGTGCTATACCTCAACATCATTCTAGCTTCTTGGTAATGCGCTATCACAGAGATCTGACGCATTCCACACATTTATCACCAAGTATGAAGTTGTCTGCTAAGTAGTTGATTATAGGCATGTCTACATCTGAGAATGAAGCTTTCATCTCTCAGAATGCAGCTGGTACCATCTCCAGCTCAAGGAAAGGTAAGGCCAGAAGAGATTTAACCTGTATATGAAAGTTATTATCCGTGCCATACAGGGATGATAGGCTGTGTCACTGCACCTGTCATCACACACATTATGCAAAAGGAAATAGGCAGTCTTTAGAAATAGTGTGTGGGAAACTGGACAGAACACTTTTCACAGCAACAGCCTCAAGGTCTGACATTATGAAATTCATCCATTGTCTCCAGTAGCATTGTCCATATGTAGATATAGGCCTTTAATATTTTACATGACATAAGAACATAGATCAGAGGCACTGTTTTGTTACCACCCTGGCAGGCTATCAGGCCATGAATACTGTACAGCTGCCACTTTGCCTCTGGTTAGGGACATCCCATCAACGAACCGTTAAATGGATGCCCTTTGCTCCCTTAGATTAGCTTCTGTGGTTAACAGCAGCAACTCCAATACAATTTGTCTATCACTATGGTATTTGTGTATGGAGATGCCAGATTTACTGGCCATTGGCAGGGTTGGAAGTCTTACAGTGACATTACTTTCTAGGAAGGACTACTATCACTTGTCCTCCTCAGCCTATGTATTCTGTGCACTAGCGCCCTTTGTGGAGGTAGGCTTGCTACTATGCCTGCATCCCTGGAATCAGAACTCTGCTATAACACCTGGGAAGGTGGTTCACAACAGTTTTCTGCCATTTCCCTTATATCTGCCAGCAAAGCATAAATGGCTGCCTCCCTACCATCAGACAGATGATGATTGATGATGACTGATGATGAGTGGTAGTCCATAGCAACAACTCTTCCTTCCAAGTGTTACTTATTGCACATTCCTTGCATTTGTTATTTTCAGTCTTTATGCCCAGTATGATTTTCCCATCACTTGCTTTTCCCACATGTACACATATCCATCAGTGTACATCATACCCTTTGCCTGTTGGCTACTAACACATGTATAGCTCTTCCCTAATGTTCCTGCTGCTTCAAGCATTTCTTTCATGAGATTGTTGTCCATATCCTCTTCCTGCTCATCCATTATGTTGTTACATAACACATCATCCAACGCTTTCTTGATAATCATATATTGTTTTGCCTGTGTGCTAATATACATGCTCACCAGCTGGGCTACTATTATCTCTCAACATTCTTCCCTCTTCCTGTTGAATAGCAATCACTTCTCTTGTCATTTATGTTAATGGCTGCTTATCTGCCTTTCATGTGCATTATTTTGATTAGTTTTCCATGTGTTTGTATTCCCTCAGTTAACATGGACCCCACCTTTTAGAACATACCTATCAATAGTAAATAATGTTGCCTGGCTGTTTATGTCAATGTTGCATTTTTTTACATTGAAGAGAAAAGTTGTTCCTACTGCATCATTCATGTGTAATAGTTAGTGAAGGGAGATGTTTAATCTGGGTTAAGGACAATGCTCCTCATGCTCCCCATTTTGCAATCATTAACATTTTAGGGGGGAAAGAAAATAAAGTCACTTTGATGTATGATAAAAAAGCTCCTAATTAGAAAACTCCAGACCCAGATGCAATACCTAATTTCCAGCTAAAAGTATTAACATATTTACATGAAGATTTACCCATGAGTAAGAACTATTTATATGTGCACCCTGAGCAGATACCAATCTAATAACAACAGGAAAAATGATACACCTCCTTAAGACTGAACCTGCAAGTTATCCTAAAAAATATAGACCAATAACTTGCCTTCCGACAGTGTATAAACTATACACTGGAATTGATGCCGACAGAGTTTATAGTCATTTAGAACAAAACTCAATCATGACAATAAAACAAAAGGGTAATTAAAGAAAGTCATATGGAACAAAGAATCATTTGTTGTGAAATAAAGTCATAATGCAGAATTGTAGAGAGGGAGACATCTAAGTGTGGTATAAATAGACTATAAAAAACACTTGACAGCATCATGCATTCATGGATAAAACATGATGATGATGATCATCATCATCAGCCCCCTTTTTCCCATTTTTTCTACATGGGGTTGGGGTATCGTGTTAACTGTTGCCAACTCTCTCCATTCAGTGCCACATTCCTGCCTTCTTCAACACTCATGCCTGACTGTCGCAGATCTCCTTTTACACAATCCATCCACTTCTTTGCTGGATGTCCTTACTTCCTCTTACCTTTTTTCTCTCTGTCCCAAATCTTCTTCACCAAATTGTCTTCTGCTTTTCTGCACATGTGTACAAACCACTGTAATCTGTTCTCTTTGATCCTTTCTGCACATGGAGCTACTATGACTTTTGCTCTTATTGCCTCATTTCTTTGTCTTTCCCACAGTGTGTGTCTCATCACCCTTCTCAGGCACTTCCATTTCCATCACCTCTAGCTTCTTCAACTGTTCTGCCTTTACTGCCCAGGTTTCTGTACAATACAGTAGTTCTAGTTGCACCACTGTCTTGTACACCTTACTTTTCAGTTTCTTTGGCATTCTTCTGTCATAGACTACACCTGATACTCTATGCCAGTTGGCTGCAGCCCCTCTGATTCTAGCTTTGACTTATTCATTAAGAATTCCCTTGTCCTCAACCACCACTCCCAGATAATTGAAGCTGTTTATCTGTTTCACTATCTTCCCTTCTATCCCTGTTTTCAGCTTCTTCTGATTTCCCCAGTTGGGTGCTATTACCATTATCTTATCTGTACTTAGTTCCATCTCATGTGCCTTCAGTTTTGCATTCCATTCTCTTATCCTTTGCTGAAGTTCTAGCTTAGAGTTGTCTGTATTGCCACATCATCTGCATACAGCAACTTTGTTAATCTGTCCCCTCCAACCTGTTTGCTAATGTAGTCCATCACCAGTATGAACAGCAGTGGGCTCAGTCTGAACCCTGGTGTACACCCACTTCCACTGGGAGCCCCTCTGTGAGGCCAAACACTATGTTTACTTGAGACACTGCTATTGAAACTTCTTTCATAGTACATAGCTTGCACTAATTCTCCCAATGTTTCTGAGACTTCAAACCAATGCAGTACTGCCCAAATCAGCTTTCTTGGGACCTTGTCATATGCTTTCTCCATGTCTAGGTGTCTAGGAATGCCCAATTGGACTCACTCCTCATCTTTAGCTTCTTCTCAAGTATCTGTCTCACTGCAAACATTGGTCAGTTGTGCTGCATCCTGGTCTGAATTCGAACTGCTCATCTCCCATCTTGCATTCTACTACTCTACATATCCATTTATCAATAACTCTCTCCAGAACTTACATACAATGTGATAGGAGTTTAATGCCTCTGTACTGCCCACAGTTGTGGATGTCCCCTTTGTTCTTGTACACTGGCATGAGTATGCTTATTCTTCAGTCATCTAGGGTACACCTTTCTCTCCACACTGCTATTAGTACTCTCAGGAACAATTTCTCCCCTATCTCACCAAGCATCTTTATCATATCTGCTGTGATCTCATCTGAACCTGCTGCTTTCCCTGACTTTATTTTCCTTAGTGCTGTTCTTAATTCTTCTAGGGTGGTCTCCTCTTCTTCTCTCATCATAGGCTGTTTCTGGGGCAGTACAGCTTCTGTGGGGTTTTCTTCATTCCGAAGCTGTTGGAAATACTCCTTCCATCTGCCGTTGATGTCCTATGGAATGGCGAGCAGGTTGTTGCTTGCATCCCTTATGAAGGGTGTCTGACTATCTTCCTTATCTTTCTGTCTTTGCCTTGCAACCTAATATATATTCTTTACTGAGTCACTTTCCAGAAGTTTCTAGAGTGCCTCTGATGCCCTATTCTTTGCTATTGAAACTTCTTTCTTAGCTTCTTTGGTAGTCAACCAGTAGTCCTTCCTAGCCTGGTCAATCTTTTCTAATGCCCACGTCTTCCTGCACTCCTTCTTTCTTTTGATGACTTCCTGGACTTCTGCATTCCACCACCAGCTTTCCTTATGTACCTTATTTCTGTACCTGGTTCAACCACATATCTTTTCTGTAGTCCTAACACATGCTGTTTTGAGGCATTACCATTCTTCTTCATCTCCACATATACCCTCCTCTTCTTGGGGTGCTAGTGCCCTGAGTAATTCCTTGAACTGTTGTACTTTCTCTCCTTCCAGGTCTTCAGCCTGGTCTCTGTTGCCCTTAGAGCCTTCTCTGACCACTGCATGCAGCTGATTGTGACAGCTAGTGGTTTATGCTGTGTGCCTACTGTTTCACTGGGGATGACTTTGCAATCATGGATTCTACCCCAGTGCCATTTCCTCACTAAGAGGAAGTCTACCTGAGTTGCTTGTTGGCTACTCTTGTGTGTAATCTTGTGACTGTCTCTCTTTCTGAACCATGTGTTGGCTACTATCAAGCCATTTGCCAGACAAAAGTCTAGAATGGCTTCTCCTTCTTTATTCCTGTTGCCCCACCCATTTGGACCCAGGCAGTCCTCATATTCTGTTCTGTCTCTCCCAATATGTGCATTCAAGTCCCTCATTATCAACACCAATTCATGTTGCCCTGCTTTATCTAGTAGGTCCTGCCTGTCTGAATGCACTCTTTCCCTCCCTATCACATCCCTACTATAGGGCATAGGTTGAGATTATGAATACTGCCCAGTCATTACACTGGAGCCTGATTGCCATAAGTCTGTCATTAATTCTGATGGTATCCCTCACTGCCTTCTGAAGTGTCTCTCTCACCACAATTCCTACACTGTTTCTAGCCTGTCCCCGTCCTGAGTAGTAGACTCTGGGTCCAAGCCAAGTGGCTCTGCTGTACTGCCCTCTCATCTCATCTCTTGGATACATAGGATGTCCAGCCTTCTGCATTTCATCCACTTCCAAACTACATCCAGTCAGTGATCCGACATTAAGCATAGCAATTCTCAGTTCATGTTTGGCAGGTTGGTTGGTTTTATGTCCAGCTTTCTCTCCACAGAGCTATCCCAGGTAACCTAGGCTGGGCAACTAGACACCGGACAGCCAGTAGCTTATTGACCCAGTGCTGCTGGGATTTATGGCAGGCACACACTAACCAATAGGGGCACATATACCCCTCCTATCATTAGCAAGGGTTCCTGGCATAGGTCAGAGTAGGCCGGGTCCTCAACCCACTTATCACCGGAAATTACCCATGCCCATTTTGGTGACATTAGTCAACATGACCAAATCACCTAGAGCCATATTTTACACTGTTGAGTGGCTAGGTCTGCTATGGATAAAATAGTGCTTACAAATGTTTAAGATACACCCTGCATTGATTGATTAGATTACATTGACCAAGAAACACTGGCAAACTACTTTGCAGCTAAACCATGATAAAGGACAAATCATTATTCTAGGGATAAAAATTAAAAGGGGGATATTCCAGGGTGTCTCTTTATCACTGCTGCCCTTTTGTCTTGCCCTTAATCCGTTAAGCTGTCTACTTAACAGATTAGGTCATGATTACAATTTAGCTCCTAGAAAACAACAAAGTGTAAGGACATCCCATCTTCTTTTTGTGGATAATTTAAAACTATATAGTTCATCAGATGAGGAACTGAAAGCACAACTGCAAGTAGTCAAAACATTCTCAGATGATACAAGAATGTTATTTTGTCTTGATAAATGTACAAAAGCAATGTTTAAAGCAGGAAAGCTGCAGCACCAAGAAAATATTGTTCTGGGACAGGAATGTGATGTAAAAGAACTTGAGCAGGAGGGAGTGTGTAAATATTTGGGAATTGATGAATGATCAACAATAAAATATGAGCAAATGTGAATAAAACCTAGTAGGAAATATTTTGGAAGTCTCAACGTAATACTGAAAACAGCCCTGACATCTAGGAGCAAAGTCCAAGCTATAAAGTAATTTGCTCTTCCTGTTCAGACTTACAGTTTTGGGGTGACTGACTGGCACCAAAAGGTATTGGAACAGTTGAAAAGGAAAACAATAAAAATGCTTCATGCTTATCAAATGATTTATAAAACTCATTGTATGCTAAGATTATATATTCCCCGTTCAGAAGGGGGTATAGGCCTACTTGAAATTGATTACACATATAGATCTGCAATCACAGGACTGCATACATATCTGCAGACCTCACAAGATCTAACCATAGTGAAAGTTTTAAAACATGAGGAGAGCAAGTCTAAGCTGGCTTCCCTGTCAGTGTCAAGCAGGAATGAAAATCAAACCAGAAGTAGATAAAAATCAGGAAGCAATTGCAAGTGCTAAAAAGCAAAGTTAAGAATATAAGGTGAAGGGTCAGATGAAAAGGTAAGAAATGTGGAAAATGCATACATATAGTTGCAAGTCAAGTACAGAAAACTCCTGGAAAAAATATACTGATCAGGATCTAACACAAGAATGGATAAGGAGAGATGAATTTAAACCAAAAGACACAAGTTTAATATTGGCGACCTATGACAGTGGACTACATGCATGGTGGTTTACAAACTCCATTGAACATGTCAGAGAAACAGACAAATGTAGGTTTTGTAAAGTAAAATTGGAAACAGTTATGCATTTTATTTCTGGGGGTGTTACACTAATGGCAGAAGGCTTGTATACCGAAAGGCATAATAACATGACAAGACTGTTTCATTAGGGATTCCGCAAACAATGATATTGAAGCAGCTGAGAAGTATTGGAAACATGATCCACAAAGCATTATAGAAAATTATGAAGGTTATATCACATGGGATCACCCATTACAAACAGTTTAAAAAAATAGATACGAGAAAAACAGACATAGTAGTCCATGAAAAGAAGACAAAAGTAGCACTGATCATTGAAATTGCTGCACCCAGTGATTACAGTGTCTTACATACAGAGAGAGACACAAAGTCATAAAACACCGGGATTTACAGGCAGAAACAAGGGCAATGTGGAAGGAGGATACCCAGACAGTTCCAATAATAGTAGAAGCAATGGATTTCATAAAAAATAATTTACAATTGTATTTAGATATGTTATCAATACATGCAACTCCGTATGAATTGCAGGAGTCAGTTCTGGACAAATTGTGGGTGCTATGAAGACCAATTTTGGTTAACATCAAAGGTTGAAACAATACTAATTTAATGAACTTTAAACATATTTTGACATAGGAATGGGGTCCATTCCCTTTATAGTATTACAAACCCAAAAGACATGGAGAAATTAAATTGTTAGTGAAGGGAGACAGTTTCAGCTGGGTTAAAGACAATGCTCCCCATTTTGTAAATCATCAACATATTGGGGGGAAGACAATAGAGTCACTTTTGATGTATGAGAAAAAGATGTCACAATGTAGTGGACGCAGAACATAACTTTGAGCAATTCCAATGGTGACAGAAGATAGTGAAGACAGTCCTCCTAGGATTACTTTTTGAGTACAATTATGTAGCAGTTTATTGACCCACATTTTTTGGCCTCATTTACCTTTAGATCCCTGAGTATATGTCAAATTACATGATGAAGTTTAGTTCTGCATGTTTTAACCACATGTAAGTAATTCCATGGAGAGCGTAATCTGCATACAATGTGTCGGTCACACTCTTGAAGAAATTTTTGAGTTTGTGCCTCCAAAATCTGTAGCTGACAACACCACTCTGGTTAGGTCATAGAGAAGAAGTTTCCAGGCTCAACCATAATAATTTCCTTGATGATTTTTTCCATCACTTTGGAAAAAATATGTCTGTGAAACTTATTAGTCTGTGATTATTGTGCTTTTGAAGGTCTCTTTGTGGATGATATCTGTAAAGCATCCTGTTTGTTGATATCATGACACAGCTAGTTTTTAACAGGTTACTAGAGACGTGCATAGAAAAGGATATGATGATGAGATTGATTTATCACAACTTTCCTTCTGGAAATTCCCAGTTTATATGATGGGAAATGAATCATTTAAATGACTTGGGGAAATATAACCCAAAATGCAAATTAGACAGGAAATATAATCTTACATATAAGCTTTACTGTCAGCTTGTCAACAGTTATATTCATTCAAATGTGAGTCATGACACTGTTGAATTGTATAAAACAATGTGCTATTCTGACAGATACTCTGTGTGATGGCACTATTTCATAATATAAGCTATATAAAATATGTTTGCCTGTACATGAACTTGAAGAGTGTAGGCACAGGGTGGCTAATGTAGTGCTTTATCTATGGAAAAAAAGACACTGGTATAGTAAAGGATTGTGTAATACAGTAGCTGAAACATCTGGCATTCTTACAAACAGGTTTTACTATAAACATCTTTATAATGAAGATACACATAAAAGACTAGAAATTTTCAGTAGCATATCCTCACAATGATTTTTAAAGTATCGCTGAAAACTTTCCATTTCTTTATATTTTAAGGCTGTAAGTAACTTTAAAGAGTTATATATTCATACTGAGGAATGTCGGGCTCTGCTTATTTATTTCTCTAAATGAAGATCAGCTATCTCTGATAGATGAACTGACTGAAAGTCATATGTGTAGCTGGCATAATAATGTCTTATTGTGTGTAACTGGCATAAACATTTCTTCTTACTACTTTCTAACAGTGGTCCAGCTGCTTTTAAACTTTGAAGAGTACCTCAATGTAATACCTGATGCCATTTGGAAACATAACTTCTGGTAACGCACACCTGTCTCTGAAAATAAATGCATCTTTAAGTTTGACAACCCGAAAATCTAGTCATCTACTTTTGAGAATGAAAAGTAGTGTTCTCTTTATGACTGGCAATAACAGAGGAATAAATATTAGAAGAAGGATACTAATTTAGGTGCCATACTCTAAAAACAGCAATTGATTGCCACTTGCAGAATGCCACAAATTCAATGACTGTGCAGTTTCTACTGGGTTAGTGTATTCTGACCAAAACTCATTACATAATGTAATGTGGTTTAAAGAATGATTACATGGTACCTAGAAAATATGGATAATGTAAAAAAGTCAAAATTAAATATTCATCTTTGCATCAAGGTTTCTAATTGTCTTAAATGTTTCCAACTTTGAATAAGGTCTGACTGTCATCCATAACAAGGATATTTTAATGTAAAATTTTGTATACTCATTTATATATTATATTTATTTACAATGCTAGGAATAAAAAAAATGAATGTATATACCCTGGTGTAAAAAAAAAAATAGAACACCAAAAAATGAGGGTGGCGGGAGAGAGGGGCTACTGCAGCAGTAATTATTTGAACATCTACTGTTATGGCATGTTCAAGCATGCACAACTGTGTCATGTGCGTTATATTGATCACTCATGCAGTAACCTTAGCTATATGGGAAGATTACTACAGCTGGCTATATTTGGGAGGTGGAAGGAGAAAGGTCCAGCAGCCCTTAGAGAATGGTTCTAGCAAAGCGTGATCTAAACCTAGAGAAGGAACCATACTTCTAGTGTTTTGAAAAAGTATGTACAGAGAACCAGAATCCAGCCCTTTCCAAAAAGCTAGAGTGTGCTTTCACCCTACCTGGACTAGATTTGTCATAGTGAGTATAACTATAGCTAATAGCCTTAGACAACCATTTAGAAATAGTCTGTTTTGACAAAGGTTGTTCCTTCTTCTTTCTTTTACAAGAAATGAACAATTGATCTGAACTGATCATCTCCCTTCCACACAAGGTACCTTTAGAAATTTCTTTAAGGCAAACTCCATCCTCCTCCTAAGTGATACATTGGCAAGTTTCAAATTCCACTAAACCCAGTTAACTTCACTAAATAGGCAGAGGTTTATACCATCACACTATAACAGCATGTAAACAACTGTATAGGTGCAGATGTAGCCCTAAGGAACAAGTGCAGGGCTAACCCAGAAATAAAACGACATGGTAGAGTTATAATATCAACAAGCTTTAAAATAAAAGGAATAGAATTTTGACCAAAGGTAAGAAAAGTAATTCTTAGAATGTTAGAGCCCTTGTCCCTGAAATAAGCAAAAAACTCAGGAGCTTAATAAAATCCACCAAAGCCAAGTCTGAGACTAAAATATCTATCCAAGTCAAAGACAGTCACAAGGCATTTTTTAGTTATGTTCGTAATCTCAAAAGTACAATGTAGTAATGCACTGAGCTGACTGTAAATAATGTTACCTACAGTGAGGCTGAAAATATAGCAAACCTACTAGCTGATAAATCTCTAACTTTACCCCTTTCTCCTCTCTGCCAAGATATACTGGAAACTGGCTCACCTCTAGTTATCACACAAGACCAAGTCTTAAAAGTGCCATCAAACACTAAAAATATTACTTCAATGGGTTTGTCCATTTCCCTGGATTCATCTTAAATAGCATAAATCACGATTTAGTCACAAACCTAACAACACTGTTGAGTCTCAGCCTCCTTACAGGTTTTGTAACAAGCGAATGGAGAACAGCGGCAATAATTTCCCTGCATAAGGGAGAACCTTCCCCAGACCCAAGCAATTACATACCCATAAGTCTGACCAGCCTCATATGCAAAGCCAAGGAAAACCTTATCAAGGAACTAATCAATCAGGCGATAGGGAGCCTCCGAACATTGGACCTATCTCAGTTTGCATTCATCAAGGGCAGGCCATGCTTACTTCTTACTATTCTCCTTACATGCTTACTGGTCGATTTTTTTTTTTGAAAAGGTCACAAAGCAATAGATGAAGGCAAAATGGTACACACCACATACTTCAATCTGGCCAAAGCTTTTGACACAAATCCCCACTCAGACATAATAGAAAAGTTAAATAAACTGAGAATAAAACCCTATGTCATCTGCCGAATTGTCAGTTGGTTCACAGATAGGCTGCAGATAACAAAAACAGGGGAAGTTACCTCCACAAAGAGACCAGTGACCAGTGGAGTCCCCCAGTGTTTTGTGCTGGGACCTCTCCTATTTGGCATCTACTTTTCGGAAGTAAAAGCCAATACCAATGGGCTGTGGCTGACTATGTTTGCAGAAGACTGTAAGCTAGGACCAGCCATTGAATCCCCAAATGACTTAGCCATTCTGCAATAAGCTCTGTCTCAAATAAATAACGTGTCAATATCATGGTCTAGAAATAAATGCCATAAATGTATGATTGTATCCTTTGGGAAGTCATCTACCCCCAGGGAAATACTAGATTGACAATACTCCCCTAAGTGTTGACCCAGTTGTTTGGGATTTGTAAACGTATGCGGACAGTTACTAATCTTTTGACCAACGTGTGTCTATTGTTGCAAGAAAGTCCACACCTTATAAACAAAGGGATTATGTCTAGATCTAGGGATATAATTATCCCCTTTACTCAGTCCTCATTAGGCCACTCATTGAATATAATGCTGTCTTTGGCATGTATTTGTCCAGACACAGGCAACAGATGGAACAGCCACAGAGATACATTACTAAAAGGATACAAGGCCTGAACAACATGCCCTGCATGGACTGACTCTGCTAAGAGGTGACCTGGGTCTGGCATACAAGGGATGCGCTGACCCATCACTAATGGATTTGCTGCACATCAGCATGTCAAATGGTATCAGAAATACTCACTCTAGGGATCTAAACCTATTCTACAACATCTACAGAATGACATGGAGGGACAGGTATGCAGACAATCTAACCCAGTACTGCAACCTGTACTACTAATAGACAGATGCAGCTCCTTAATGCTTTATCGCATGCATGGGTGTCCAGAAATTGTCTGTGGTATAATACCAGTTATTCTTTTTTGGGTCAATATCTAATTATTGACCAAGGGGTGGGTTATGCCAATCTATAACCAAAAGGGAGACATTATTTGAGAACAAAAAAGGAAATTGACTAGGCTTAAAATAACCGACAGGGGCAGCTAGCCTAATTATTTGCCTATGAACCTATATATGCAAGGTTAATCTTAAGGCTTGAGAGAATCTATCATTACGATCTCTCACCATACACTTAACCTAAGACTTCAGTGTACCTGTTGAGTATTTAGAGAGCAGTTACAGCTTCTGTCTGGTGAAGTTAATTGTGATTAATGTTCATGGTTGGGGTTTCACAAAGTGTTGCATGACTGTGCAGTATCCGTCTCAACTGTCCAGATTTTCACAGACTATCCAGATTTTTGCCTCTTATTTTTTTTTATTTTATTTTTTTTTTATTTTATTTAACATTTTGTTGACCAGGAAAGTCCAACTAGGTTCCACAGATCCTGTTTTCAGCAGAGGCCTGGGGAGAAATGCTCCAGACGCATGTCTTTAGAATGTGGGAGGAAACCGGAGTACCCGGAGGAAACCCACGTGAATGCAGGGAGAACATGCAAACTCCACACAGAAGGCACCCCGGCTGAGAATCGAACCAGAGAACCTCTTGGTGTGAGGCGACAGCATTAACCGCTGCACCACTGCGCCACCCAAATATGCATCACATGCATATTTTTGGTCTGTTCCTCATAGAATTTGTGGTTTTCTGGCAAATCATTGAGGATTGACGTTATTAAATAATGCAAAATAATGACAGACAATTGAGTTTCAGACTTAATATCCTTCAGGAAATATATAATAATGTACAAATGTCACTAAATAATATCAAATAATGACAGACATTTGAGTTTCAGACTTAATATCCTTCAGGAAATATATAATAATGTACAATCTGTTATTCTAATAACTTTCTAAATTTATAGGGGCAATATTTAAAATCTGTCCCTATTTTTGGGACTTTGCCCCCCCCCCCCTTTTTGCCTGGCTTTGTCCAGATTTGTTGTGCTAAGAGGTTGAGAGGTATGACTTGCAGCATTGCTAATCTAGGTGGTCACTGCACAAAGAGCAGTAAAGCTAATCAGAATGAGTGTAGGCAGAACATAGTGCCTGCAGATGGATCAAAGGATCACATAAAGAAACAGAGGTGCAGTAGTAATAAAATGAACAGTGTTATACTACCATAAGGCAGTAGTGCTACAGCATCACATGCATAAAGAAACAGAGGTGCAGTAGTAATAAAACAAACAGTGTTATACTACTATAAGGCAGTAGTGCTACAGCATCACATGCATAAAGAAACAGAGGTGCAGTAGTAATAAAATGAACAGTGTTATATTACCATAAGGCAGTAGTGCTACAGCATCACATGCATAAAGAAACAGTGGTGCAGTAGTAATAAAACGAACAGTGTTGTACTACCATAAGGCAGTAGTGCTACAGCATCATTTGCATAAAGAAACAGAGGTGCAGTACTAATAAAATGAACAGTGTTATACTACCATAAGGCAGTAGTGCTATAACATCACATGCATAAAGAAACAGAGGTGCAGTAGTAATAAAATGAACAGTTTTATACTACCATAAGGCAGTAGTGCTACAGCATCACATGCATAAAGAAACTGAGGTGCAGTAGTAATCAAATGAACAGCGTTATACTACCATAAGGCAGTAGTGCTATAGCATCACATGCATAAAGAAACAGAGGTGCAGTAGTAATAAAATGAACAGTTTTATACTACCATAAAGCAGTAGTGCTACAGCATCACATGCATAAAGAAACTGAGGTGCAGTAGTAATAAAATGAACAGTGTTATACTACCATAAGGCAGTAGTGCTACAGCATCACATGCATAAAGAAACAGAGGTGCAGTAGTAATAAAACGAACAGTGTTATACTACCATAATGCAGTAGTGCTGCAGCATCACATGCATAAAGAAACTGAGGTGCAGTAGTAATAAAAGAACAGTGTTATACTACCATAAGGCAGTAGTGCTACAGCATCACATGCATAAAGAAACAGAGGTGCAGTAGTAATAAAAGAACAGTGTTATACTACCATAAGGCAGTAGTGCTACAGCTTCACATGCATAAAGAAACAGAGGTGCAGTAGTAATAATATGAACAGTGTTATACTACCATAAGGCAGTAGTGCAGTAATAAAAGAACAGTGTTATACTACCATAAGGCAGTAGTGCTACAGCATCACATGCATAAAGAAACAGAGGTGCAGTAGTAATACAATGAACAGTGTTATACTACCATGCATAAAGAAACAGAGGTGCAGTAGTAATAAAATGAACAGTGTTATACTACCATAAGGCAGTAGTGCTACAGCATCATGTGCATAAAGAAACTGAGGTGCAGTAGCAATAAAATGAACAGTGTTATACTACCATAAGGCAGTAGTGCTACAGCATCACGTGCATAAAGAAACAGTAGTAATAAAATGAACAGTGTTATACTACTATAATAAAGAAACAGAGGTGCAGTAGTAATAAAATGAACAGTGTTATACTACCATAAGGCAGTAGTGCTACAGCATCACATACATAAAGAAACAGAGGTGCGGTAGTAATAAAATGAACAGTGTTATACTACCATAAGGCAGTAGTGCTACAGCATCACATGCATAAAGAAACAGAGGTGCAGTAGTAATAAAATGAACAGTGTTATACTACCATAAGGCAGTAGTGCTACAGCATCACATGCATAAAGAAACTGAGGTGCAGTAGTAATAAAATGAACAGTGTTATACTACCATAAGGAAGTAGTGCTACAGCATCACATGCATAAAGAAACAGAGGTGCAGTAGTAATAAAATGAACAGTGTTATACTACCATAAGGCAGTAGTGCTACAACATCACATGCTTAAAGAAACAGAGGTGCAGTCGTAATAAAATGAACAGTGTTATACTACCATAAGGCAGTAGTGCTATAGCATCACATGCATAAAGAAACAGAGGTGCAGTAGTAATAAAATGAACAGTGTTATACTACCATAAGGCAGTAGTGCTACAGCATCCCATGTCTAACATGATGGATTTCACAGCTAAGGCAAAATAGTATGAACAAGTCACTGAGTGCTTCCATGAGCAATGCAGTGTTCTACAGTTGCATTTAGTTGCTGATGACCATAAGAAGGACAGTGCAGCTGAACATAATGGACAACAGGAAGACCACTGTGTGCAAGTCTTAGATAGGTTCTTAGATACATAGTAGGCTAACTGCCCTTGTGGGCCATTTTAAGCACAGACAATTTCCTTCAAAGGTTAGAATCAAACCCTGTTCCCTCTTATCTGTCAGGCAAACACTTCAGTCATTATGCCAATTCATCCCCTCAGTCCAGCATATAAATAGTGAGGAAAAGGATATGATAGGAAAGCAGGAAAAGTAAGAACAGTAAGCAAAGATGAACACAGAAGGTACCATACGCCATGAATGGTGAGGGCTAAGGAAACATTTTTGGGTGGAAGAGACTATTTTGTAATTGCCACAAAAGAAGTCCAGGTGGAGAAGGCATTGAGAGATGACTGTGTGGGAAAGATGAAGAAGGATGTGTAGCAGGGTAACAAAAAAAAAAAACAAACTAACGCAAAATACATACACAGACTGGAACAGTATACGCACAATGAGAGCAAGGTAGTAAAAAGAAAATGTATACAGCAGGAAAACAACTGGTGATGGAAAAGGCTAGTTAGTGATCAAGGAACATGGAGTGGTAACATAAGGGAGAAATGCAGTGGGACTTTAATGGGTTCATCACATTGTTGGATGTCAGGATGGCCCGGTGCACAATAAAACCAAGGCATTACTGATCAGTCAGTCTTCTGATGTCACCAGTCATGGCACAAGCAGACTACGTGGCTAAGCTAAACACAGAGTTGTCAGTACACCTCATGTGTGACCACCCTCTGCAACTGACTTCAAAATGCAGATTTCCTCAGGTTCACATTCAGAATAGGAGCCTCCTCCTGCCTTCCAGAGAGATATAAATGAATAGTAATACTTTCACTCCACCTCCAGCAGGTGTGAGACCATACCTGGTAGCCACTGTTGACCCAGCACCAGAGGCGATAGCTAGCAAAAATTAAGAAGACCACACTCTCTTATCCTTCTCTTACTTAACTGACCATGCAGAAGGAAGGCAAAATGGGAAGAAGATAATACACACATTTTCTACAAACATAGTCACATTTGTACAATTACATGATATAAGGGTTAAACTGTTTACCTCACAGATACAAGCTATTGGGTTTAATTCTCACTTTTTATGGGGAAACTGGCTTAAAAAGGCCCACAAAGGCAGCTAGCCTATTACTTAACTATGAACGTATGAACTCACACAGAATATATAAACACTTTGTCAGGAAAGGTGCTCACACCCTCTGCATTACCCATCCATGTTCTGCAGATGCTCCTCTGCAGTTGCAAAACAAAGCATGTAGAGATAAGTATTCAAGTACTATAGTTAACACAGTGAAGCCCAATATCAGTATAAAAAATAAATGCTTACTCTGCATTCACTTTCTTCAAACATCCTTCATGAAAGCACAGCAGTCACTCCTGGAAGGCACTATGGAGCAAGAATAAGAAAATTCTGCTCTCCCTGAAACAACATAATTGAGCCTTCCCCCCTTGCTGAGACAGGTCTACTCATGGACTAGCAGGGTAGATTCCTGAGAACAGACACACATTTGTGAATCATGTGTCATGTGACATCTCTCCATCATGCACAAGCACACAAGTCACAAGCTTCATGTTCTCTGTGATGTGCATGGCTTACATAGGCATGCATTGGCAGTGCACTGCACACAAACAGTAAAGTGTTAGCCCCGCTGCACTCACCCATGCTATGTTCGGGCTCACTCTGCTCCCCTCCCTTCCCCCTATTCTCACCTGCCCCCAGTAGTGCTACATTTCAACTAAACTTAGCCACTCCCCTCATGCTAACCACCAATCACTAAATCTGCCCCACCCCTGTACTCATTTCCTTCTCTTCCACTGTTCCACATCCTGTAAAGCACAGTCTTCCATCTAACTAATTTACAATCACAAACAGCACCTCTCATCATCCACCACATCCACCCCATACCAAGCAGATCTCTCACTCATGACCAAACCCAACCAAACCATGCCCAAACTACCCAAACTCACATACATACACCTCTTACTAGTGCTCCTAGGTGTAGCCACCCTCCCACTGCTAACTTCTATCACCAACCACCAAAAACAGCTTAATTTTATCCACATACCAAGAAAAATTACTTCCACTAACATTATTACAATGCACCCTTTTACTCAACTAGTCCCATATCTCTACCAAATCGTCTTTATTCATCACTATGCACACAGATTACAGCCATCACACTACCAGTCCAAAACAACTATAAAGAATTTTAACACCTTAAACAAACTACTCAAACTCTATTTTTACCTCGGAACCCAACTCATTAGCTGCAGTGATATACACGCAAATCCAGGCCCACAAAATCTAGGAACCCCAACCCTCAACCTGAATGATACCCTACTCCACCGAGACAAATCCACACTCCCCAGTTTAAATTTAAATGTCAGAAGTATACTAAACAAAGTCCATGACCTTCATGCACTGCTCTCCTTTTATCAACCTGAGATAGTCATACGAACAGAGACTTGACTTAAACCAGGCAACCACAACAATAAAATCACTCCACCAGGTTACAATATAATTTGTAGTGATAGAATAGGTAAACAAAAGGGGGGGGGGTTGCTATAGAGTATAAATCTCACCTCATCCTTGAGAAAGTAGACATAACAACCCCAGACCTAGATAAAGTTGAACTCACTCTAACAACACTAAAACTTAATGATAGTAAACACATCAACAATATCCCCATTACAGAAAAAACTCCTAGTATCGATATCTAACTCCCTCCCCAGGAAAGCATAGTATTAGGAGGCCTTAATACTGACTGGCAAAACTGTTCCAGTCATAACCCACTCTCCCATATTAACCTACATGGCCTAACCCAACTCATCACTTCCCCCACAAGAACAGACAAGAGAACCAAACACCAATCCACTCTAGATTGGATACTCGTATCCCACCCATCACTGATATCCCTAGCAGGGTGTCTACCAGACACTCTGAGTGACCACCAAGCCATATACTTACTCAGATCAAACTCACCACAACTGACCCAAATATCTACGTGCCTAATTAGAAACAAATAAACACTTTAACCGCTCCAACTTTAGAAATGACTTAAAATGTGCAACTGGACCCCCCTAAAAACCTACCTCTTGATGAAGCTGTACTATATTTCAATAATACCTTCTTAAACACCCTTAACCATCATGCCCCCTCCAGAACAACAAGAATTAAAACTAAATATGCCCCCTGGTTAACCCCAGACACAAAATCCCTCCTCAAAAAAAGAACCAAGGCCTGGACCAACTACTTCAGCAGTAAATCCCAGTTGAACAAACAAATATATGTTGAACTACATAACAAAACCAAAAAACTCACCAAAACAGACAAAACAGTAAATCCCAATTGAACAAACAAATATACGTTGAACTACGTAACAAAGCCAAAAACTCACCAAAATAGACAAAGCATCTTACTACCAAAAGTTTCAGGGTAAGCACAGGAACAAACCACAAAAATTTGGGGCAGCTATTAACTCTATTCTACAACCATGTAAAACAACTACTCCAACCCCAAAAATAGAGAACAACTAAGAAGACATCCCCACTCAATTTAATAAATACTTTACAGAAACCATCCATACCCTTGCAAACAACCAACCCTATGACAACATCCCCACCCCTGCAAATCCACCCCCACTCCAACTAACAATTGCCCCAATTTCAGCTTCCACCCAGAACCAACCAAATCCATTGAAAAACTACTCCACAAGCTCAAACCAATGTCTCTAGCCACAGATAAATTACCTGCTGAATATCTCCACCTGGCTGCAGAAGTCATATCATATCCTGTCTCCATCCCAATTAACAGATCCATCTCCGAGTGTATACTACCCAAGCTATGGAAAATATCACATATCATCCCTCTACCTAAAGGGGGAACCTCCCTGGAACTCAATAACTACCACCCTATAGCCATACTACCCCCTTTATCTACAATTTTAGATAGGGTACTACACAAGCAACTAATGAAATATCTCCTAGAAAATAATCTAATAGCAACACAACAACATGGCTTTAGACCCTTCCATAGCACCTCCACCACAGACTTTACCAGCATTGTCAATACTCACAGAAACAACGGACTCCTTGTATCTGCCACCTTCCTTGACTTGTCCAAAGCATTCAATATGGTTAACCACAATAAACTCTTTCTTTCACTAGCAGCTCTAAACCTTACCACCCCTGCCATCTCCTGGTTCAAAAATTACCTAGAGGGAAGGAAACAAGCTGTTATGTGGTAAAAACCAACTTTCCCCCTCCCTACCAGTCTCCCTAGGAGTAGCCAAAGGCTCCATCCTGGGGCCACTTCATTTTACCCGCTTCACCAATCAGCTCCCAAACAGTATTCCTAAAGCCTCAATAGTGCAATATGCAGATGATACCACCATAATATGCGCAGCCAAATCAATTGACATCCTTCACTCCCTAACACAAGAATGCTTTTCCCTAGCAGAAACTTGGATTACAAACCAAAGGCTCATTCTACACCCAAGTAAAACAAAGCTAGTACTCTTTAGCTCCCACAGAGCCACACCTCTCACTGATTCTTTCTTCATCTCCTCCTTTAACAAGACCACAATCATCCTCACAAATCATACCAAACTCTTAGGAGTTGAAATAGATAATCACCTTAGATTTGCCCTACATATTTCTATAACCATAAAAAAATACATAAAAAACTTGGCCTACTGTATCGCAATAAAAAATTCCTCTGACCACTCCAAAACTACAGTAGTGAGGACTCACCTACTATCCACCCTACTTTATGTCTCCCCCATGCTTACAAACCTCTGCAAATCTGACCTAAACAAACTTGATAGTTGTTATAATAAGATAGCCAAATTCGCTACAACGTCTCCCATCAGAACACATCACTGTGAATGCCTAAAAAAACTCAATTGGCTAGAACTATCACTACTACTTCAACTCAATCAACTATCACTAGCCCACAAAATAATACATAACTCTGAAAACACCCCAGCCCTACAAAATCTTTTGCAACCGTATACAACCGCCAGGCCCTTGAAGTCTAGCACACAAAACCTCCTCAAAGCAACCAAATATAACAATCAATCTGGTAAGTCTGTCTATAGCCACTGTATTGCAAAAACCTGGAACTCCCTTCCTGCCCACATAACTGACAAAAAATCCTCATCACAGTTCAAGAAACTTGTTAAAACTCACTTTTTGAATAATCAGCTGTGCTCCTGTATCTCCCCTGGCTAATGTCTCATTAGAACACTTCGTCTTACTTAAGTAACTCTACTAAGCCAACCAATCATAGTACTGTACCCACTTAGGACTGTTAATCTACTGCTCATCCCATCTCTCCAGGAATTAGGGCAAACTACCCCAGCAATGTTGAGCCCTCCATAAGCAACTAAAACCAGGAGAAGACATATTGTAAATCAATTTGTTATCCTTCTCAACTAAAACCAGGTGAAGACATATAGTGAATCAATTTGTTATCCTCAACTATAGCGAGCATCATCTGCTCTCTCAGAGCCTTATTCTACATCTCTCTGCTTTTACTCTGATAGTAAATCTATCACAGGAATCCTAAATTTAGGAATATCTTCTAAAATGTAATATTATATTGTAGAGAATGAATGTATCCTATCTGTTAGTTAATATGTATGTCAAAATCTCTTCTATGGAAACTGTATGTCAAAAGTCTGTCCTTAAAACTATGTTTTGTAAAAAATTGTTCTCTTGGAGCTTTTTTCCCCGGGCCTCCACTGAAAATGGACTTGTAATCCAGTTGGACTCTCCTGGTCAAAAATGTAAAATAAAATAAAATAAATAAATCAAGGAGTGAAGCTATCAGGCCTCATTAGCATATCTGATGCACTACTTCCTATTAGCATAACAGAATGCACTAGCAACATTTTAAAAAACACTGCTTGCAACCATAAAACTGCTAAACATAGGAGTTTGAATAAGGTCCCACTATATGTGATGCTTCATAGAATAACAGGAATTCTGCTAGATAAAGTACCTTAGCAAACAGATACAAACCATTTGGTGGATACCAGGTAAAGTAATGCATATGTTTTTGTGTATGTGTAACTAGGACTCCATGTTACTGGTATGCTACAGTACCGTCTGCCTGTTTGTTTGATGCTGAAGCTGTAAGCATATGATATGTTGAGGATTATATCCCGCAGGATGTGTGTGATTCAATGCCCATCCACAGGCACATGAAGAAAGTACCAAAAGGGAGGGATATTGTGAATAGCGCTAACTTCAACTACTAACCAAGCACATTAAAGGAAGGAAAGGAGAGGCTATGGTCATACTCATGTGCATTCCACGGCATACTGTACACACCTACTAAATTACATTTTGCCTTCAGATTTACAGGTATTGACATGAACATGAGAGTTAGACAAAGTCTTAAAGAGATCACTAAGCAGGACAATGAAGCACTGCTGCAGGTCCTTAGCACACATGGCATACATCTTCTGAGCGAAGGTGCTGCAGATAAGCATTACTCGAATTAGATGTGGGAGAGAGTGGTGCAGGATGTGAGTGCTGTGGGGTCACCATAAATGTTTTCCACAATAGGTGGGATGAAGAGTTATACATATTATACTCAACACAGAGAAAAAGGCATTAGACATTGCAACAGACACACCCACTATGGGGGTCGACCACCAACACAGGAGTAGCTGATTGTGGACGAGGAGTTTTTAGTTTCAATTACCAGAGGGATTGTCCTTTATCACCTGGGAGTGGTTTGGATGTAGGAGCCAGGCTGGTACGAAGCACATGTGGCAGTCGAGTATGCACGAGATTGTTAATGCTCATTACAGTAGAAAAAGCACACATCATAGCATGATTATTGGTAGGAGCTGACCAAGGACCACCTGCATGTCTATCTTTTTAGGTACCTCTAGTCTGCAAATGCAACAAACTGCATGTCAAGTTACAACATTCAAATTATTCTATAGCAGTATTTCTGACCCTGTTTGAACTTCTATTCCTTACCTGAACAAGTGGTTGTCTGGGCACCAGATTAAAGGAACTAAAAATCCATCAACAAAGAAATGTTATATTGACATGATAGCTTTATAACCTCTCCATTTTAAACTTTAAAAATACATTCTAACCTCTCCTGGACTCCTTGTGTGTGCTTGCGTCCTTATTCAGTGGATTGTGAACAGTATGTGTACAGCTTCCCAGTGTGAATGATTACTGTTGGGACTGTGCTTTTGATATTGCTACTACCCTGAATCAATATTGTGTAGTCAGCTGTGTGTTGCTGTAGTTAGTATTCTTAACTATGGTTCTGAAATATGCATTTGCACAGTGTATCGCATAGATATTCATAGCTATATAAGACTGCATATACAGTTAAACTGTTCCTTGGAAATAGATCCTAGTAAAGTTAGGGAAACTGGAGCATGTTGTTGTCTCTTTCGGCTTTTCCCGGTTAGGGGTCGCAACAGTGGAACTCCGTTCCGCTAATGATTCGCAGTAAATTTTTATGTACTGAGTTGCCAGTCCTGACGCACAACCTTCAACGAAGGTATGCCCATTCACGCATGTCTCCACACAGAAGACGCTTTATTTGAGAATCGAACAGGATAATGTCTTACTGTGAGGTGACAATGCTACCGCAGCACCACCACCACAGCTCGGAAACTGGAGCATAATGCAGTATATGTATTAAACAGATGCTGTTATAGCTGCCTTTGATCTGTGAGACAGCAAATGCTATATAGAATCTGTTAAGGAACATCCTGCTATATCATTTGACCTGAATTCAGTGACATTATTGAATGTCTTAGTTCTTTTTATGGTTAGTTTTGTTATATTTCCTGCATTTTGGCTACAAACTTATTGTAGGAAAATACTGCATATCCATTCCTAGCAGATTATAGTCTCTTTGCAATTGCCTAGGTCCCCCCTTACCAACCAGAGCTAAATCTTGCATTTACTTTCAGACCAAAATATTTCTGTGTAAAGTGTATTTTTTCTAACACTGAATTCTCTCTCTCTCTCTCTTCATAGATTGAACTGTGGTCCTTAGCTACATCTCCAGCAAAGTCTTGTGAGATCAGCGACCTGCTGAATAACTTCCCCAGCAAGCAATACTAAACACTAAAATGTAACTGTAGGTGTCTGTTGCATCTTTTAATAGTTAATTACTTAGCCCCTGTCTCTAATACACATCGCCAGACTGAACTAGACAGTAGCGACCATATTAACCTGCTAAACCCTCTTGTCTACCTTCCCAGTCATTCTAACCTACCCTTTTCCTGCACAAGTGCTTCCTTTAGTTCTTTCCACTTTTCTAGACTCATATGCTTTCCTTCCGCTCTACTCTCTCCATTTATAACTTTAAAAATACATTCTAAACGCACCATTTCAAACTTTAAATATACATTCTAACTTTTCCTGGACACAATAATCTACTCTTTCTATATCATACCTTAACTTGCCTCACTGATTATTCCTAATGGTTGCAGCAAGTCAGGTCCAGCCTGCTCTGGCTCAATCCACTCTCTTACCCTAACCCCATTCCCACTCACCCACAGGCTCCTAACCTTTATACTTAACAAGCCACTCCCCTATAACCTCACTCTCACTAGCAGACCACTCCCCTGCAACCTCACTCTCACTGCTAGCTCATAACTAATAAACCACTCTCCTACACACTCTCATCCAACTCCAGCTTAGCCTCTATCTGACTGCACACTCATTTACCCCATTCCCACTTCTGTCACTTACACATTCACCAAACTCTACTTTCCATCTAAACCACCCCCCACCCAATCTCACTACTCCACATACACCATCCACAAAAATAACATTACCTAAACTTTACCCACTCCTGTAACATATCTATACAGGTTCTCTGCTTTTCCCCTTACCTTCTAAGAACAGAATGCTATTCTTAACCTTTATAATAGTTATAAGCCTCACCACTACAGCACATTTAGCCTCCTATCACCACATTAGTAACACAAAGCCTCAAACTAAATCCTCTGTCTGCCAGTCCCTACAGAAGACAAACCAGCTTTTCCAGTAATATCTCCATCTATTTACAATCTATCAAATTTCGATCATGCCTCATTCATAGTTCCCCCATTGCCAACTAAACACCCACATTTCCATAAAATACAACACATTTATAGCACAATATCTAAAAACTATCATTTATATAGCGTCCCAAACTCCTAATCTGTGGTGACATATACCCAAATCCCAGGCCTACAAACAACAACCTCCCCAGCAACCAAACACATAACATTCTAAACTCCCTCAGGAGTCCCACAGACCATGTAATACTTAACATATATATTAGATGCATACTGAATAAAATATCAGAACTACATGACACTTTGGGCCTTCACTCCCCTGACATAGTTCTTTTCACAGAAATCTGGCTAAAACCATAAATCAATGATAATGAATTTGTTCCCTCAGGTATAGTGTTTTTAGACAAGACAGGATGTGCAAAAGAAGTGGAGGCATTGTACTACTGTTTAAAAATAACCTGACCTTTGACATATTAGACAACAACCCACCAAAATTCAATAATGCTGAAATAATATTCACCAAGCTAAAAAAAAAAACAACTAAATACAGCTGGAACCTATATATTCCACAGCAACATTAATTCAGTAGAATCCATTTTAGACTGGACATCCAATAACATCCTCCAAGAAACAATCATACTGGATGATTTAAATACAGACTGGTCCTCCTGTGACTCATCCCACCCGACCAACCACATCAACTTACATGGCTTCACTCAGATAGTCAATATCACAACCCAAGTAGACAAAACATCTGAAAGGAGTCTATCTTAGACTGGATCTTCACTAACCAGCCATCTCTCCCCTACCTCACAGATATCCTCAGCGATCACCTTCCCACCTTTGTAATTAGACAACAAACGAACCCAATAAAATCCACTATCCTCCAACAAATCCATTATACAAAAAACTTTAAAACCCAGGACTTCATATCAGCAGTAAAACTATGCAGTTGGAGGCCACTCTCATGTATCCCCTAGGATAGTGCTGTAGACTGCTTCAATAACAATTTCCTTAGCATTTTAAATCAGCTTGCCCCCATCAAAATTGTTAGAACTAAATACAAATATGCACCCTGGCTTACCAAAGATAACCAACTACCAAAAACAAACAAAGAGATAAAGCCTGGCACTCATGATGACACAATAAAACACAAACTAATAGACAAGCTTACCTAGAACTAAGGAACAAAGCCAAAAAACAAATTAGGATTAGGATAGACAAAAGGAACCACTACATAGGGGGGGGGGTGGCCACAGTGGTGTAGCGGTTAGCGTTGTCACCTCACAGCAAGAGGTTCTCCAGTTCGATCCTCAGCTGGGGTGCCCTCTGTGTGGAGTCGGCACATCCTCACTGTGGTTGTGTGGGTTTCCTCCGGGTACTCCGGTTTCCTCCCACATCCCAAAGACATGCTGTAGGTGGATTGGACACTCTAAATTGGCCCTAGGTGTGAGTGTGTGTGTGTGTGTGTGTGTGTGTGTGTGTGTGTGTGTGTGTGTGTGTGTGTGTGTGTGTGTGTGTGTGCCTTCTGTGGAAGGTTGGGCACCAGGCTGGCAACTCAACACTGTAAAACTCCACTGCCAATCATGAGTGGACAGGTGATCTGCTGTGGGAACCCCTAACCGGGAAAAAGCCAAAAGAAGAAAAAGAAGAAGAAGAAGAAGAAAAGGAACCACTTCATAGACATCCAATCCAAACATAAAACTAACACACAAATGTTTTTGGCTTCCGTAAATAAAATCCTGCAACAAGGAAAGACCAGTACTCCTCCCCCAAATATCAATACCACCACCAATATTATTCCATCCCACTTCAAGGAATACTTCAACAAATCCATTATATTCCTCATTATCTCCTACTACATATCCAAACTTATCATCCTCATCTATAGACCAATACCGCTTCTCCCTACAGCCTATCCCTACTAGCACAATATGTAAATATCTGAGTAAACTTGCACCCACAACCCTGGTTGCTGATAAATTACCTGAAGAATACCTCAAGATTACAGCCGCAGCAATTTCATATCCCATCTCCCTTCTAATCAATTGATCCTTGTCAGAATAACGTCTTGCTTCTCTGTGGAAAATTGCACATATAATACCACTTCACAAAAGAGGTAAGTCAGTCGAATTATCTAACTACTGCCCAATTGCCATCCTATCTCCCTTGTCTAAGTTACCCAAAAAATGCATACATTCCCAAACAATGAACTATCTCCTTTCTAATAAACTGCTGTCCAACACCCAACACAGATTCTGCCCTAATCATATTACTACCACAGTCCTGATCAGTTTTACCAATAGTGTAAATTAATACCGTAACAATGGCAACCTTGTTTCCACTATCTTTCTTGAGCTCTCCAAGGCCTTTGATACAGTCTCTCATCCCAAACTCCTTACTACCCTCCAATCTTAATCTAAGCCACTCCACTCTAGCCTGGTTTCAGGACTATCTATCCAACTGCCAACTGGCAGTAAAATGGAAAAACTCCCTGCCTCCCCACCTACGTGTCACCTTGGGGGTACCCCAAGGATCCATCCTTGGCCCCCGCTTCTTTAACATATTTACCAAACAACTTCACAAATGTGTCTAGCATGCTATGGCTAGTTCAGTACGCTGTTGACTCCACCCTAATCTGTTCAGCCCCATCACTCCCTCAACTACAGAAATTGACATGAGTCCTTTGCTGCTGTAGTAACCTGGTTAGTCACCTCTCAACTAATAGTTAACCCCAGTTAATGATATTCCATCCCATAAGATCCCCAGGCATGATACTATAATTCACACTACATTCAAATAATAACACCAGTCCAAAACACCAAACTACTAGGAGTTATCATAGATCTTGACATGAAATTCAATATGCATATTGCATAGGCTATAACAAAAATCCACAAAACACTATATAGATGCTGAAAATACCTCATCAACAACAGTAAAGCTGCCATTGCAAGAACCTACCTTGTCTATGTCTCCCCTATACTCATTGACCTAAATAAAGCAGACTTAAAGAAACTGGACACTTACTGCAATAAAATAGCTAAGTTTGCAACTGATTCACCCTGCAGTACACACCACTGCCAAGCAATCAAGCAATTATCCTGGCTCGAATTACCCATCCTGCTCACCTACAAGCAACTTTTATTTAACATTTGTTGACCGGGAAAGTCCGACTAGGTTCCACAGATCCTGTTTTCAGCGGAGGCCCAGGGAGAAATGCTCCAGACGCATGTCTTTAGAATGGACTAAAATAGAAAGGACTCATGTCAACTTACAATAGCCTATCTAATCCTATATGATCCTGATAAAATTCCTTCACTACGTGGCCTACTAAACAGCTATTCCAACAACCACCTATTAAGATCCACCAACAAAGCACTGGTTGACATATCCAAAAGCAGGAATTGCTTTGGTGACTCTATCTACTCTTCTACTGTTGCAAAAACATGAAACTTCATTCCTCTAGATACTAGGTCCACAGGAAACAAAAATAACTTCAAAAAACTCCTCAAGGCTCATTTAAACAGGTCTTGAATATGCAGTTGTTCTGACCCTAGGTAGTTTCCCATGTTGATCTTACTGTGCAAGTCTACAATCCAGTCCTCTTTATATTCTGTACTCAAATATCTCATAAGGTGTTGTTTTAACTATTGTAGGAATGTAACCGTATAACTGATTGTAATGCCATCCAGCTCATAGTTTTCATATAATGTTATTTTGCATTGTATAATTATTATAGGCTTACATTACAGTATTACTGTGTAACAGCACCTCACTGTCTTACGTACTGTATTTTAACAACTTGTTTATTGTGTATTGTGTAGTGTATTGCATTTTCTGTGCTAATGTTTGTGGAGCATTTCTCCCGGGGCATCCTCTGAAAATGAGATTCATGCCCAGTCGGACTCTCCCGGTAAACAAATGTAAAATAAATAAAAATAAAATAAATAAATAACCCAATGCTTCCTCCTCCTCCTCTTCTGGAACAATGTTCCACTACATGTCAAGCAAAATAGCACCATTCCCACATTCAGGGTAAACCTAGATAATTAGCTGGTCTCCTTTAAATTCTGTCCTGATCTGATATTGCCTTCCTTGAAGCTTGAGGGAACTTTTGGAAATGGGATAGGCTAGGTGTGTAACAGTCTGCAGACTGACTATGTAATACTTGCCTGTGGACCTATGAACATATGTGTGGCAGTGTGCATCCTACAGCTGCTTATGGAAGTAGATGTGTGTGTGTGTTGACAATGATGTCATGTGTGTTTATGCTTCCTCAGGTTCCACTGGTAGGAGTCCAGCACAAAAGATCAACACAGCAATGACATCAGCAGGGCATCTGGGGCTGATGCTGATGGAAGCATTGAAACTGCATAGTCTGATGATATAGTGGCACTTTCTACAACATTACAGGCCAGGGTTCCTCTTAATACAGTATTACAGAATCACCTGTACATGTACAGGCTTAGTACATGTACTGGTACATTGGCGGCAGCCTGTTCCACCAGCCAACGCAACATCTGATATGCACACTGCATCAGGGGTGCTATGTTATAAGTTCACAGGTTCATAGCTTAGTATGAGGCTAACTGTCTTTGTGAGCCTTTTTAAGCCTAGCCAATTATCCCATGTAAGAATCAAACCCTGCACCCTGTGTCTATAAGGTAAGCATCTTAAGCATTATACCAACCTCCATCCACCACTATGGGAGAGTCTAGGTAGTTGTGGCTTGGAGATGACTTCAGTACTATCCATATATGAGCATGACACTAAGAATCAATCATCAGATGTACCCATTCAGTGACACAAGTAGTTGCTACTATAATGTTGTGGAAATGGTGGCCATAAATCTTGGCATTTAAAAGTACGTACATCAACTGTACTGTGACCTGGAGTATAGGGACAGACAGCACACACTGAGGCTGAAGTTGTCGTTGGGGAATGTTGCCTCTGCGAGTGGAGCCATGAGACAAATTGCAAACACTATATGCTCTGCCTTTACAGGCCATTTCATCTGTGGCTGTTGAAAGGTTCGCATAACTGAATGTTGGGCATAGCCACCTCAAAGCAGACTACAAAGATATTCAGTGAGACAGCATTAATGTCACCTGCTAGCATATGGACCATCACCCTCACTTTTGAGTATAGTCCAAACTGTGGTTGTTATTGCTTCTGAAGTTCAGTATATAGATGCCTTACCAGGCTACACGTACATGACCCCAGAGTTTTACCTCATCTCTGACATGGAACTTACAACCCCCAACACCACAAGCCAACACAGTGGACACTGGCAGCCATCACATCATGGCAGCACAAGTCCACCACTGCAGGATGGGATCACTTACTCTCTACAAACTCCCAGGATATTTAGCTACCATGTTCACCTTTTATGATCTTCACCTGATGTTTGTACTTCTGCAGCTACTTGTCAAAGTGTTTAACAATCCTTGCAAGTGACTATGTTCTTTCAAACCCTCTAATCTGTGTGGCTATGTTGATGTGTGATGCATAGTGTGACCAGTCTATGCACTGCCGTACATAGCCTGGGCGTGATATTGCAGGTATAATTTTATTCTGCACTGTCAGTGCCATAGCCCATAGCTATGAATCAGATGCCACCCATTTGCTGATGCTGTAATGTGCTACATCCTTCTTTGCCATGACTGTAGTTCTGTTTTTGTATGTTTCTCCCTTGACTCCCTAGCCCACATCTGCTGATATGACCATAGGTCTCAACCTTTTTAGAGACCAATGTGGAACACAAAGCCTAGCAATGTGTGACAAACAGTCAAAATGTGGAACATCCTATTCTTGCACTGCCCGAAACATGCCATTGCCATGGGGTCTGGTAGAACATTTGTAAAATTTAATACAACACACTTGTCAGATACAGAACATTTATTTTACAACCTGCAATATTATAACCATACCATAAGCACATGAATCAGCACTTCAGTACAAATCAAAAATAAAATCACATGGTCATTAATCCACTTGCTACATTTACTACATTTTTTAAACTGACCTTTTAGCGAAAGAACAGCATCCTATCGTACATTAGATGCACCAGATGTACACTTATTGCATGCTGCTGTGGCTTTCTTAGCAGCATCTAAGACATTTTTTGGCTGGTTAAGATCACGACTGTCTAGTTCTTCATTCATTTTTACTGCTAATAATGAGTTCAATCAATGTTTTTACTCTGAGAGACTGATGCAGTTGAGTCTTTACTTTCTGCACCATGCTAAATTCTCTTTCAGCTTGTGCATTTGAAAGTGGCAAGCAAAGTAGAGACATCATAAGCTGCTTAGGTCCTTCAGAAAGTGTGCCCAGTACTTGGACACACATACGTGGGGCCCATCTACTGCTGTCAGGTTCCCTGTGTCTTCACTCTGATACTGGGTATACTCATCAATTAATTGCTCAGCCTCAGCATAATTTTCACAGACACCCAGATGGAAGCCAACATCCCTGACAAGTCCCCCAAAAAATGTCAAATTTTTTGGCAGAATTAATATGGAGTGCAATATCTTTCATTAAATGATCCTGCATGGGAAACTTTTTAAGCATTTTCTGCAGCACTGCACCATAAAAAGCTGCAACTTTTTAATAAAAGTTAAATTTGATAACTGTGCCGCCAATATCCTCCTTATGGCTATTCATGTACTGTTTAACTTCATAGCCAATACACAGCTCAATGTTTTGTAGAATACAGCTGCTGTCAGTCAGCACTGACACATCACTGTGTTTAATTAGTCTGACAGCAGCTGCAGGTCTGAGGATTTTGCCAGGATACTGCTGTGAGAGTTTATGCACAGTGACACTCAGTGTCAGAAGCTGACTTTCTCGGCTTTGAAGCTGAATGTTGAACTCCAATAAGGGTTTCAGTGCATACTTTAGAAAAATAAAAATCCTATGCAATTCCTGACTCGGTAGGTGTTTTGAAATTTAAGTCAATCTTAGCTGACAGTAGCTCTGTGACAAAAAATATCAATTTAGAGCTGGCCACATGTCCAGGGTTCTGTTAATTACTTTCCCAAGACTCAGCCATCTAGAAGGTGCATGTCTAATAATCTAGAGGGAGTCAGTGTATGTGAATAAAGCGAAGTCTTGCAGTTTTTTTTTCTTTGTGCACTGGGACTGAAATGACAGTACACATCAGATATAACTTTTTCAACTGGTGACTTTAGTGCTTTTACACCAGCCTTACTACATAGATCTGCCAGGTGGCAGAGACACCCACATTTACAGTGGTGGGCTACATCTCCTTTAAATGAGATAGTACAGAATTGTGTTTTCCAATCACTGAGGCATCATTGTATGGAGAAAAACCCACAATGTTGGAAACTGGAATGTAAAATTGTGTCAGAGTGGACATTACAGCATTAAACAATGCTTGCCCAGTTCCTGACACATATTCTGGCATATGAAGGAACCACATTATATTTTTGCCTGCCTTTTCATGGAGGTAACCAACAAGGATCACCAACAAAATAAACAACTGCTTCTCCTTCCTCCCCAAATATTAAAACAACTCTGACCCAGAAAAAAACACCGAATGTGGCAAACAGGACCAAACAGCAAGGCAAGTACAAAAAAATATATTTTATTCTCTAGCGCTTTGGTGTCACCACCTTCAAGGAATATCAAACAGTAACAGACATTTACACACATTTTTATAACTTACAGAATTAACATCAATCATTAACCAATTAAATAATTAAATAACCACTTGTCCTTTAAAGCAAACATTTCCAGTTTAGATCATTATTTAAACCATTAGGCACTAATGTTTTTTATTTCAAAATGTAAATACTCTCTTTATACCACAATTTATGTTTCAATACATTTTCATCATCACAGAAGCATTCTTCTTCTTCTTCTTTCGGCTTTTTCCCGGTTAGGGGTCGCCACAGCGGATCACCTTGTCCGCACATTGATTGGCAGTGGAGTTTTATGGTGTCGAGTCGCCAGCCCGGCACCCAACCTTCCACAGAAGGCACACACACACGCACACCTAGGGCCAATTTAGAGTGTCCAATCCACCTGCAGCATGTCTTTGGGATGTGGGAGGAAACCGGAGCACCCAGAGGAAACCCACGCGACCACAGGGAGGACATGCAGACTCCGCACAGAAGGCACTCCAGCCGAGGATTGAACCAGAGAACCTCTTGCTGTGAGGCGGCAATGCTAACCACTGCACCACCGTGGCCGCCCATATCACAGAAGCATTCTACAGCTTCTAAAAGTGTGCCCTGTAACAAAGTAGTGTCACTACCATGTAAAGCTTTAAAATGTGAAGCAATTATTTTATCCTCCCTCATATTCCTGATATCTCTTATGTGTTCCATGAATCTAATACGAAACTCCCTTTTTGTTTCCCGATATAATACAGGGTACATGGACATCTCAAAGCATAGACTACCCCTTTACTTCTACATGAATAAACATCTCTGGGTTCAAACTTAACCCCATTTATATCATTAAAAGTCCTCACAATATTTACACAAACACTGCATCTGCTGCAACATGATGTTCCCTTAACCACTAATGTATTTGGTATACTAGTAGCTGGCAAGCAAAACCTACCATGCACTACCATATCCTTTAAACTTCTTCCCCTCTTGTAGAAAAAAAGAGGTTTTCCAGGCAAAATTTTCACCAGAAATCTATCCTCCAGCAAATATTTCCAATAATATTCTACCAATACTCTTATTTCTTTACTCTTATTGTTATACACAGATACATAGTAAATTGTGTTTGTCACATAACTATTTACCTCTTTATGGCCAGATACCCGATCATTACTTTTCACTCCATAACTATATCTATTGTTCCTTCCATCTTTGTTCTTATACACCCCTTCCCATACTCTAGTATGAGCTTCCTTTAAAATATCAGGGTCATAACCCCTTCTTAAAAACATACATTTAGTTTGTTCCATTACCTTCATGGATCACCAACAGTTTGTTGTCACCCATGTCTGTACTTTGGTCCATATACACGCAGAATAGTGATTTCTGGCAGGCAGCACCAGCGTCATTCTGGTAATGAGGCCCCAGAACATCCCATGCAATTCAGGCTGCCTTCATTGCTCCACATGTCATTTTCCTGAAAACACCTTGATCCTTTCCATATTTCTTCATAGATTTCAGGATGTGTTCTCCTGCTGCAAATAACAAGTTGTGTTTAGCAAGGTGCAACACAAAACCAACCTCTGCCTCAGCAACCTTTGTACTTGCTAAACTATGAGGTCTAAAGAAGTCTGCCGTAGAACTTCCAGCTGCATGCCTGCAATTCTGTCTGTTTCTCACTGTTGGAATTTCATTGCAGATCATGTCAGCCAACACGATGGATTGTGATATCTGTGTTACAGGTCTTGCAGAAAGCATATTTCACTCTGCCCTTATTCATAGAAAGCCAGTCAAAAGCACTTGCCCAACTTGGCTGAAAAATTGTGTATTTTCTCTTCTTTGGAGTGCCATCTATAGCCATACCACTGTCCTCATCATAATCTGAGCAGTCTGCACCTAGATTTGTAAAACAGTGGTGTTACTGAACAAAGAAAAAAATGAGGTTATACTGCAGAAAGAAAAAGTATAACCATCTACTTAACATCAAATATATGGGGGAATAGGCCCACAACCTACCCACATCACTGGAAATTTCTGGTCTTTGCACCTTCTCCTGCTCTCTCTGCTCTTTTTGCTAACTATAAAAGCTTGCATGATCATTTTACTCACTCCCTTGCTTCCATGGTGATACTTGCTATCCTCTGGTCCTCACTTGCCCACCTAATCTGTGGAAAAGAAGGGAGAGTGATTTTCATTGCAAAATGGCATTTTCAGTATGATCAAAGCACTCCTGATTGCATCTCAGAACTCATGTTAAGGATAAACAAACCCAGCTTAATAAATGTACTTGTAAAAGACTTAAACTATAGCATGAAATGTACCTAAGCAGTAGCAACGAATATATAAACTACATCATAACAGTACTACCTGCATTTCACAATCAGCACTTCAGATGTGTTCTAGCCCTGTCCTACACCTTGATTTGCACCTGGAAAAGGTGCCCTGTACTCTTACAAGAATGTGACATTTAAGACATCATGCCATGGAACAGTCATGACCAAAGAATGTAAACATATTTAACCACAAAACAAACAAAGCATAAAGGCAGATATACCACATCCCAACGATGAACATTTGTAGAGCAAAAAATCCCAATATCCGACTGTAAAATCCAAATAGCACACTATCTGCAAAAGATGCATTAGAAAGAAAATACATTAAGAAGGTTTGTGGTCTGCACTCTTGTGGGAGGAGAGGGTAGATTCTGCCATTCTGAACTGGGAATTTCTGGTTAAAGGCTTATAGTGCCTGCTTTTCCTATTTGAACTGTTTCTTTCTGAAATTGGTGCACTTTGTTTTCTGTAGCATAGACTAGATTCAGACCTACTGAATCTAGCTTTGTTTGTATAACTTGAGCACTAATCCAGGCCATCTCATTTTGGAGAAGGTTCCCCTGAACCCTAGTGGCAGAAGTGTGCAGTTAGAATTTGTCTGATTGAACTGCTGGAACTGAGCTGAGTTTTGAGCTTTTTTACTGGTTAATTGAGTAATTTGTTTAAATCAGTTTGGTTGTTTGTTACTGTTTTATATATATATATATATATATATATATATATATATATATATATATATATATATATATTTATATATAATTGCACTTTTTTCATCTGCTTTTATTGTATTTGTGTTTCTTCCTACATTATTATTTTATTTTGCTTTTGCTGCCTTGTCTTAAAAGTACTCAATTGCATTTATTCTGCTGCATTTAATACTGCTTGCTTGTAGCCTGATTAAATTGTAACTGTTATTCTAAGCCCTTTTTTTTAAGTACTTGGGCTTCAGGCCAGTTGTTTTACATTAAGAAGGTTTGTGGTCTGCACTCTTCTGCCAAGACAGGTAGTTTACATCCTTCTAAGCTGGGAGTTGCTGAGTGAAGGCTTAGTGTCTGTTATTCTAAAAGTGTCTTAGTTCTGGTTTAAGCACTTGGGCTTTAGGCCAGTTATTTTACATTAATAAGGTTTGTGGTCTGCACTCCTGTGGGAGGACAGCTGGGAATTTCTAGTTAAAGGCTTATTGCACCTGCTTATCTGAACTGTTTCTTTCTGAAATTGGTGCGCTTTGTGTGCTGTAGCATAGATTAGATTCAGACCTGCTGAATCTAGCTTTGTTTGTATAACTTGAGCACTAATAGAGGCCATCTTTTTTTGGAAAAGGTTCCCCTGCACCTTAGTGGCAGGAGTGTGGAGCTAGAACTTGTCTGATGAAGACCGCAGGAACAGGGCTCAGTTTTGAGCTTTTTTATTTTTTAATTTGTAATTTGTTTAAATCAGTTTGCTACTGTTATATTTTAAAAAAAATGTTCTAGCATGTTTTTCTGCCTTTCCATTTACTAGAGTAGTCCGGATACAACTTTGCTGTATTCAGGACTGTATTGTAGTTTCTGAGTTCCCCAGACCTTTCTGTGTTAAGAGGGAATACTCTCAGCTTATCGGTGGGAGTGGTAAGCACTAGGTAGCCTATCTACCGCAAGAGGAGTGGTTTCTATCTCCCTTTCAATGTTCTGCTTTAAAAGCCCATGTTTGCATGAGTTTGCATGCCATGCAGTACCACTAAGCTAGGGTAAATTATTACCGGTGCCAGAAAGTCTGCTGTTCAATTTTTCCCTTAGATCTTGCTAGTTCTATTCTCTCTTGCATTTAACAAGCTTATTTGCCTAACACTTCATCTCGTTTCTTGTAACAATTATTGTAGCACGCATAAGTGCTAATAACACTAAACGTCCTATAAGGAAACATCTCCAGTACTTATTAAAAATGACCATCCCTCCTGGCATGTCTAAAGGTCAGTTCCCTGTGCATTCTCCTATTAACCTGGTGAACTTGGGCATTCTGAGGCAGTGTAGCAACTGCATCATATACACAGACAATCCTCTTCTCTTACCTCCCAACACTCAGCCATGTGAGAGATACACGTATATATCCAAACTGGAAGCCATGCACTCTCCAGCCAAGACCAGAATAGCTGATCAAGAGGAGAAGGTCAACATCTGCACCACACCACATGGAACACATAGCCCTCCAGAACACCCAACATCATAGCTCTCACATAAAAACACAAACCACACACCCACCTTCACAGAGGGTCTCAACAGAAATCTACCCAAACAGCAGAGACCTCCAACTCATAAATGCACTCGACCACCACAACACAGCACAAATCACAAGACACATAGCTCACCTACACAGTATGCCCCTCAATCTAAGCCCCTAAAGCAAAACAGCTTGCCCAATACACTAGTCATAGGTGACTCGAAAGTGAGGCACACTGATGTCCCACTCACTAGATTGAATAAGGAGAAGGTAACAGTCAGCTGTCTGTTGGGTGCCAGGATCCAACACATAACACATGCACTCGGTCACTCCACAACAAGGACAAGTATGACTCTGTCACTGTCCATGTGGGTGTGAATGACCTGAGACTTCCCTTCCTGGACTACATGAAAAGAGACATGGAGGAGCTCTCAGATTATGTGGCCCAGGCAGGTATGACCCTAGCCCTGAACAGCATCCTACCATCACCCAGAATGGTACAAGCAGAAAATGATTGACTTCAACAATTTGCTAAGTTTCTGGTGTCATTCTAAGGGGATTCAGTATCTATCTGCTTGGGATGACATGATCAAAAGACCTTGATGCCTTGCCAGAGATGGCCTGCATCTGTCACCCCTAGGTTTCTGGTTACTGGCTAAGGCTCTTACCACCCCATATAGTGTCTTTTTTAGGCGATGTTCCAAAGGCCAAATTACCACCATAACATCTATAAATAAATGCAATCTGAGGGTCATGCTGCTCAATGCTAGACGTCTAAATCTCAAGATGCACTCTCTCGACGCACTCCTCAAAATGGAGAACATCGACATTTGTACTGTAACGGAGACCTGGTTTAAAGCAGCAGAAAGCACCCAGGCACTATCAGGCTATAACTTATTTCACACCTTTCAGCCCTAGAACTTGGACCAAAGCTCCAAAGGCAGTGGTGTCTCCATATTCATAAAGGATATACACACCTCCAGACAAGTAGTCCAACATAATGCATCGGAGATACTTCAGGTACAACTAACAGTGGGTAAGATGGCGATTCAGGTCGTAGCCTGCTATAGGTCCCCAACCATATACCAAGATTCTCATTCTATGTTCCTAAGCACCCTGGAAACTATTAGGGTCCAACTCAACAATCTCATGCTGGGTGACTTCAACTACCCCTCCATCAACTGGGAAAATAACTCATACACCAACACACTTGCCCAATGTTTTCTGGAATTCATTATTTCCAATGCGCTGGAGCAGCTCGTTCTTACCCCCAGTAGAGGAAGCAATATCCTTGACCTGGTTACTACTAACATGGGCAACCGTTACTCAGCACCAATAGTCAATTCCTTCCTGGTTAGATCCAACAACAAACTAATTACCATGGAATTCCACATCTCACCCACACTACCAGCAAAGGTAACCACCATGAAAAACATCTCCAAAGCTGACCTTGAGCGCCTAAAAACAGAGGTGGTTAACTTCACAGTACCCATGCAAATGGAAAATAGGTGCATGACTGCCGAATCCTACTGTATGAACACATACATAAATTTATGGAACTAACCATACCCAACAGAGCCAAGACGCTGTCCTCCAAAAAAAGGAAAACAATCTGGTAGTCCACTGCCATTAATAAACTCTTCAACAGAAGGAAGAAACTGTTGCAGAAAAAGGTGAAGTCCAAAGACTAGAAAAACTCCCTTATTAGCCTCAACAAAAAATTGAGACCCCTCATCAAAACCTCTAAAGCTAGCTATGAAGGCAGAATTGTGGCAGACACGAAAAACAACCAGAAATGCTTCTACAGTTATAGCAAGAATCTCCAAAGCAATACTTAGATTTACTCTGAGTTACTGCACAATGGTACATCCTATACTGAGCCAATAGATATTGTCAGCATACTGGTCAATGGATTCAGTGCCAACATTACCCCCACCAAAGGACCAATCACAATACCAGAAGATGCCAGGCACCCAGCATTACTACAGCACAGGTTAAAGCTGCATTGTCTAAAGCCAAGAATACAGCTTCAAAGGGACCCGACAATATCCCTGGCTGTGTTCTACATGAACTACAAAGTGAACTGGCAACACACCTGTGTGCCCTGTTCAATCACAGCCTCATCTCAGGCTTTGTCCTTACAGAATGGGGCACTGCTACAGTCATACCTCTCCATAAAGGGGGAATGACTACAGACCCTGGGAATTATTGCCCCATTAACCTGACAAGTCTGAAATGTAAGGTTATGAAGTGCATCATCATGGACCTAATTAACAAGGATATAGGGACTCTCCAAATTCTGGATCCCATGCACTTTGGTTTTGTGAAGGGTAGATCATGCCTGCTCAACCTGGTTGACTTCTTTGAGTCAGTCACCAGAGCTGTGGATAAGGTCAATTCAGTAAATACAGCCTATCTCAATCTGGCCAAGGCCTTTGATACCATTCCCCACTCGGGAATTGTTGATAGACTCACCAAATTAGACATCAACTCCTATATCACTAGATGGGTTGCAAATTGGCTCACAGATAAAACTCACAGTGTGAAAGTAGCAGACTCCAAGTCAGACTGCTGACCAGTCAGTCGATCGGTCCTGGGTCCTCGCCTGTTTGGCATCTACTTCTCAGAAGTTCAGGCCAACATGAAGGGACTCTGGCTGACCATATTCACCAATGATTGCAAGCTGGGAGCCATTAACTTCCCAAGTGATGTAGACATCCTATAGAAAGGTCTCACTGACACCAATGACTGGTATCAAAACCATGGCCTTAAGCTTAATGCCAAAAAATGCATCATCATTCCCTTTGGAAAAAACTCAGTTCCCACTAATTACCACATTGATGGTAGCCCACTGAACACTGAAGATGTTATAAGAGATCTGGAGACACAGGTTGACAGCAACCTCTCCTTTGACCAACACATTGCCACTGAGGTCAGAAAGTCCTTCTATGTGGCACATCTCTTTACCAAGTGTTTTGTTTCCAGCAAGAAAGTGGTCATCATCTTTCTCTCTCTACTCTTCCCTCATTAGACCAACTGAGTACAATAAACCATTTGGCATGTACCTCACTAAACATCTGCAACAGCTGGAAAGGCCACAAAACTACCTCACAAAGAGGATCCTAAACCTTAAACACATGCCCTACATGGACAGAGTAAAACAACTCCAGCTTTTCTCTGTCTCATATCATCTATTAAGAGGCGATCTCTGCTTGACTTACAAAGCCACGTCTGACCCAGCTCTGTTAGAAATGCTACATCTAAAGAAATCCCAATCCCTCTACACCACACACTCCAGAGACCTCAACCTCATTACCACAATCAACAGAACATGCTGGAGGAACAGGTTCATAACCCAGAGACTGCCCATGATCTGGAACAGACTTTCCATACATGTCAAGTAGAGCACCTCACTGGCCCTTTTCAAGAGAAATCTTGATGACTGGATGGGAAATAGAAAGTTCACTCCGGAGATCATTTCAGTGGCTCTACTTGATAGAAGCACCATAAACTAATGGCGGCATAATGCCAGGGTACTTCTATGGGCTAGGCTTGTAAAGGCTCCAGGGCCGTTGGCCTAGTACACACCTATGAACCTATATACAAAGGCTGCAGTGATACTGGCATGAATGTGCCTAGTTTCCAGTTATGGAAACACAACTGGAAAATAATGACATTGTGAGTAAGGATAGGCCAGAGCAGAATGAGGTACAAATCCTGACTTAACACAACATATTGCTACTATTAGCCTCATGCATTGACAAAATAAGAGAATGTGACATTTTCTCAAGTAGAAGTGTATGACCATCATTAAATAACATGCGCAACATTTTCTTCAAAAGACACCAGTATAGGTCTCAAATTAGGAGCAAATGTAGAAATAATCAGGTGCACTTGAAGAATTAATGAAAACTGAGTCATTAGAATAGAGAAGGTGAATTAACTCTTTCAGAAACGAGTGTATTCATTTTAATTGTCTACTGCACAGCTCAACAAATCACAACCAATCCTGAAGTAATTAATCAGGAGCACAGAGACTTGCATAGAAATATTTCAAGCATGGGCATTGATGCCCTTCTAGCCTGCTAATATACCAAAACACTTGTTCCCATAATAAGTGTCCAGGCTGTTCTTAAAAATATGTAAACTAGTACTTGCTTTAATGTAATTTGGTAGTCTGTTCCATGCATCAGCTGTTCTCAGAGAACCAATTACACTTCTCATTCCTATAGCATCTTCTACACTGACTGTCTGATGATTCTCTCTTACTTTTTCATAACCCCAAACATTCCCAGAAATATTTGTCTCTAAATGCCCTATATACCCGAATACTTGAGACATTAATGGAAGAAGGGAATGTAAATAAGGTTATAATTCATCACCTTATCTGCAATCACTATCAGTTTTAGTAGGGAGATAAGGGGATAGAGATAACACTGGAGTCAAAAGCAGGGAATAAACAATATACAAATAAACAAAACATAACTTTGTCAAATGACACCTAAGTACACTACACAGTACAAGGCACCTTTGCCACTACACAGCTCATAGTCTTGACCCTGTGCACCAACTGCCAAAGGAAAAGAATGTGGGTATTACAAATTTTGTGGCATTTTCTAGGTTTATAGGTACTTACTATGCTTCCATTCCAGGGAACCACTCAACAGCCTAGCTCAAATTCCCAGTCCCTCTCTGATTCTCTCAGTGCCCACAGTATTTTCTACTACCTCTTGTCAGAAAAAAATGAAAATTTTCATAAATATTTATAATGGACAAATGGCAGCAAACACAGCATGATTACCACTTTAAGTTAGGTACAATCACTGCATCACTTAAAATAAAATGAAAACATACTAACTGCCCTTTTCCAGTATGTAAATGACCATACTGCTCTGCTGGCTGAGAGAAGACAGGATACACAACATACGTTTTCTTTGAGTAGTTCAAAGTCTTGACATTATCAAAATCAAATTCTATTGCAAAACAAAAACAGATTCCTTTAACTATTTTGTAAAATGCTTTTCATAAAATAATTAGTATGTCTGTAGACTATAACAAATATATGTATTCTGAAGACAGGACAATAGTAACCAAAGAACTATTAGGAGAGTAATTGTTAACATTATTATATCCATGTGGTGCAAATATCTGACAAGACAAATGAAATCAAAAGCATGAGATCTTCTACTGATTTTACATAAACAAAAAAACTTACCTCTTAATCTGTTAGGGCAAGGGATCTGCACAAAGCTCGATACACCTTGGGGACAAAGACCCCAACATAGTGACACTTTTAAATATTGTTCTTATAAACCTGGAAAGCTATAAGAACAGGACTTTTGTGCATGCATTTTCTGCAAGGATGTGAAGTCTAAAACAAATGCCTGTTAATATCTAGTGACTTTAAATCTCATACCATAATTTTCTAGAAAAACAGAAATTTTATGAGCAACAGACCAAAAAATATGGAGCAAAAACCTGGCTGAGGAACGCATCAGGGACAAGAACACAATAGAGCAATACAATTAAGTTACTATTTACTGCTCAACATGTTAGCACAATAAATCTAAACAAAGCATAAAATCTAGACTGGATTGCATAATGTGATAAATCAAGGAGAAAGGAATAAAGCCAATCAGAAATGGAAAGACACACATTACAGCCTACATTTTAAGATGGTTACCTCTACACAGCACAGGAATGCAGCTACAGCACCCTCACTCAGCAACAAAATTCAGAAGTAAATAATCCAAAGGAATAAAAGTACAATCAGCAGCAACGCCATCCACCAAAAAATAATCTCAGTCTTTTAGGTTAGAGGTCTGCTGATCTCAGTCCCCGACTCACTGAAGCACTGCAAACTTCTGTTTGGCGCTGTCTCTTCCTTCCAGTACAACTTGCAAGTTTTAGACCAGAATTAACAAATTCTTCCTGGCTTCCTCTATGACTGACACAATGACCCACAGCATGAGCATATTTCTCCCTTCCTCAAACTGGCACTGGTCCAAGGGAATCTTCCTGCATCCTGAAGGCCTTTTTGAAGTCATCTTACTGGCATGAAAACCATTGATTGTGCATGATTGGTCAAGTATTTGGGAGATGTCATTGGCTACCATTATCAGCAACACTTACTTTGTATACCACAATGGTGATGTGGTATACATGTCAATCAAAAACTTTGTAGCAGGGGGCGTGGCCAAGGATGAACACAGGATAGCAGCAGATTTCTTCAGCTCCACCAATTTCATTACACTGACAGGAATTAATTACTTAAAAAATTAATTTTTGAAGTAATTTTCTTTCTAAATACGTTTGTTTTATATAGTTCTTGAACTATATCTAAAAAAGAAAGGAAATCTTAACAATATTCCTGTCAGAAATCACTGTGGAAATTTTCCTGTCAGTTTATCAGTCTGAAATGAGTTCCAGTAAGACAAATTCTCAAGACTCCAGCATCAAGAAAGAACTTCAGTCTCTGATAATTATAATCCAGCAACTTACTGATAAAATGGATAAAATGGATACTAAAATAGACACCTTCATAGAAAAAACTACAAAACAAATAGACCTGTTACATACAGACCTGCAACAACAGAAGAACCAGATGACAGGCATAGAAGAAGCTGTGAATGACATGGAAAATAGAATCCAAGAAGAGGAAATCAACATTGAGTTTCTGCTGAAACAAAATACACATTTACAAACAAAGCTGGATGACCTGGAAAATAGATCTAGGCGCAATAACATTAGGATTTTTGGACTGCCAGAAAATATTGAAGGTAACAATATTACTTCTTTTTTAACAACTTGGCTCCCTAAAACTTTAGACTTACCAGAAGCATTCTCTTTTGGTATCGAAAGAGCACATAGATCTATAGCTAATACTAACTCTAACAAAAAATATCCTAGATCAGTTATAGTTAGATTTCTATCATCTTTTGATAAAGAGATGGTTCTTAAATCTGCTTGGGCTAAAGCTCCTGTTAAGATTAATGAGACAACTGTGCGTTTTGACAATGACTATTCTTCCATGGTAATAGCTAAAAGAAAAGTTTGTCTGCCACTAATAAGGGAGCTTAAAAAAGCACAGCTTAAAACATACCTTCTGTTTCCTGCCAAGCTTAAAATCTTCCTTCCTGATGGTCCTAAGGTTTTCGATGATTTACACTCTGCTTTACTGTTTGTCAAAGAAAAAAGGATTTTGGATAAAATAGAAGAAATGGAATGGGCTAATTCTTCATTAAAGAGATTGGCAACTGAAGCTTCGTGGAAGACTTCAAAGAAGAAGAAGAGACTAAAAAACAAATGATTTGTTATATGTTTTTTTTCTCTCTCATCATTTTAGTTCATTATTAATCTTTTTGAATATAGTTCCTGCATTTCCAGAAAGCCACAAATATTTTGGAAAAGATTTAATCAAAGTTATTCTCTATGTGCAAAGAAATGTTTTGTTTCATAACCAGTCAAAATACCTGAAGATTTAATGGCAAGCTGTGATTCAATTTGTTTCTCTTTCTGAAAAGAAGTAAGGTTAGTAATTTGATACATTTTTTTATCTTTACCTTTTTTTCCTTCTCCTTTTATTATTTTCTTTGTTTAAACAATGACATTCTATTTAGATTATGTAGTGGGTAAAGGGTGGGGGAGGGCAGGGAGAGAACAGTAATGAAAATATCATTAATAGAATAATAACATATTTATTCCTTGTAAAAGTTTTTATAAGTTCTTCAAATGCTATTTCTAATTATACTTTCTTGATTATACTGCTTATGCCTGTTTGTAAATAATCTGTTATGCTTTAACTAATAATAATCAGAACTAAATAAGAGTAAATAATATGCTTCATTTTTAACTCTATTAATATAAACAGTAAGTAACATTCCATTGTATATACTTCTTACAGCTTTCTCTTACATTTTTTTATTTCTGCCTCACTCCCTTTTATTTTCTACTCTCTTTTTCTTTTCTTTATTAATATATAGAAATGCTTTTGATTGTGTGGGCATAGTGAATAATAGGATTTGTATGAAAATTGAGTTGGGAGAAGAATGTTGAGTTTTATTGCTTGTTGGTAATTTTGGGCTTAATTTCACTTACATAGAGGCTGTAATGATCTGTGTAATACATTGTGAAGGTTTTGTCATGTTTAGATGCATTTACACTGCTAAATGAATGTTTGTCACTAGTTTTTAATAAGTTTCCCGCCAAAATGTTAAGAGAGACAATCTGAGATGTGGGCTGTCTCATGCACAGTGTTCATGAGTTACTTCAGAAGCTTCAGCTCACAGAATTCTCACAGAGAAACTGAAAGCAATTAGTATAACCTTTGACATAGTTATCACACTGACACACCACAGATTCAGGAAAATACTCTATTCATAAAATATGTCAGTTATAATGTTTTGTTTCATAACCAGTCAAAATATCTGAAGATTTAATGGCAAGCTGTGATTCAATTTGTTTCTCTTTCTGAAAAGAAGTAAGAGGCTGTAATGGTCTGTGGAATACATTGTGAAGGTTTTGTCATGTTTACATGCATTTACACTACTAAATGAATGTTTGTCACTAGTTTTAATAAGTTTCCGCCAAAATGTTAAGAGAGACAATCTGAGATGTGGGCTGTCTCATGCACAGTGTCCATGAACTACTTCAAAAGCTTCAACTCACAGAATTCTCACAGAGAAACTGAAAGCAGTTAGTATAACCTTTGACATAGTTATCACACTGACACACCACAGATTCAGGAAAAATACTCTATTCATAAAATATGCCAGTTATAATGAGTCTAAATGATGTAGTTTCTTGTAGTAAGTAAATGTCTTATTTTAGAAGGCATAGAAAATGAAACATTTATTTAAATGTTTTTGAAAATCTACTTAGCAGCATAATAATCTGTGTAAAAAATTTGTGTTCCAAACATATACTTTACTATAACTCATTTAATTCATCTGATTGACAAGCATAAATAATCTTATAACTCTATTCTGGAAGAAATGTCATGTGATATATTTTAAAGCAGTAGGTTAGTATGATTGTAAAATCTGGTTACTAAAATGTGTTTGCTGTGCATTATTTTGTATAAAGCAGACAGGTTTATTCTAGGGACAGCAAGTAGGATAGTGCTCAACAAAGACACAACTCAGTGAGATCATATATATATATATATATATATATGTGTGTGTGTGTGTGTGTGTGTGTGTGTGTGTGTGTGTGTGTGTGTGTGTGTGTATGTGTGTGTGTGAGTGTGATGGCTTTTTTTTTATATAATAATGCAAGTGTTTCTGAGAATCTGCATAACTATCCAATATGATTTATAATAATTTCTATGAATACAATATTTTACTCTATTGACAAAATGAATGTTTGCCACAAGTTTTAATAAGTTTCCCGCCAAAATGTTAAGGGAGACAATCTGGGATGTGGGCTGTCTCATGCACAGTGTCCATGAACTACTTCAAAAGCTTCAACTCACAGAATTCTCACAGAGAAACTGAAAGCAGTTAGTATAACCTCTGACCTAGTTATCATACTGATACACCACAGATTCAGGAAAAATACTCTATTCATAAAATGTCAGTTATAATGAGTTTAAATGATGTAGTTTCTTGTAGTAAGTAAATGTCTTATTTTAGAAGGCATAGAAAATGAAACATTTATTTAAATGTTTTGAAAATCTACTTAACAGCAGCATAATAATCTGTGTTAAAAACTTCTGTTCCAAACATATACTTTATTATAATTCATTTAATTCATCTGATTGACAAGCATAAACAATTTTATAATTCTATTCTGGAAGAAATGTCATGTGATATATTTTGAAGCAGTAGGTTAGCATGATTGTAAAATCTGGTTACTAAAATGTGTTTGCTGTGCATTATTTTCTATAAAGCAGACAGATTTATTCTAGGGACAGCAAGTAGGATAGTGCTCAACAAGGACATAACTCAGTGAGATCAGATATATATATATATATATATATATATATATATATATATATATACATATATGTGTGTGTGTGTGTCTGTGTGTATGTGTGTGATGGCTCTTTTTTTTTTAATAATGCAAGTGTTTCTGAGAATTTGCATAACTATGCAATATGATTTATAATAATTTTTATGAATACAATATTTTACTCTATCGACAATAATGAGTTTAAGTAAATGCTCATATACAAACAATTCAAGATTTTTTTTGGAAGCTGTTAATAGTATTCACATGACAGAAAATAGATGCATCTTAATATATGTAATGTCTGAATCATATAAGCCAAAGTTTTTGATTTAAATGAATGTTAGAACCTAATTTTCTCTCCTCTTGATTTCTAACATCAAGATTATTTGAATGCTATTTGAATACAAGTGTTATATATTACATAGATCTATATAGTAGTATGAACAGTTTTTAAAAAAAAAAAATATTTTAGTTTATATGATGCTGTTTTACCAAATGTGTAGTTTTGTCTTGATAGATAATTGAATTGAAAACTGTTAACCTCAGTTAAATATAACTAGTATTAAATTGATAAGGTGGTAGCTGAGGTACTGCTGCTTAGGGTAAGGGGTTAACTTGAGTAGTAAATACTACTCTAAGTTGGAGTTTTCAACTCCAGGCTGGATGCAAGGTTTAATCCTTACATTATTTTCACTTGTTCATTGTTATATGTATATAGTTTTGACATCCACAATATATTTTGTATACTCATTGTCACTACAAACAAAATTGAATCCTATACAAAATCCCATAAGAGATTTAATAAATACAGCTATATTTAAAGGTACACCTAAAAGAGGAGATGTAACATTATTTATCTTGTTATTTGTTATTTCAATCATAAGATTCTTGAGTTTTAAAAATGCCAAATGACATCTTCAAAAGGAATTTCTTTAAACATTAATGGATTGAATAATCCGTGTAAAAGGGCAAGCCTAATAAGATACATTAATTTACACAAGGCCAATCTAGTCTTCCTGCAAGAAACCCATCTCTTGAAAAAAGATATTGATAAACTAGTCACTAATAAGTATACAGTATTGGTTAGTTCAGAGCACACTCAGAAAAAAAGAGGAGTGGCTATTTTATGGAATAAAAGTATGCCCATTCCTAAAACCATTAAGTCTTTTCAGGATGACAAAGGAATGTTTTATATGGTTACAATACAAATTAATGGGAAGACTTACCCTTTAATTAATGTATATTGGATACCTGGAATTGGTATTAATACAGTGAAACATCATATTGATAAGATCATATCATTCTCTATCCCTATAGGGGATATTATTTTAGCTGGTGATTTTAATTGTATACTACATGAAAGTGATACTACCACTATAAGGAAAAGAAGAATTACATCTAATGCAAAACATTTAAATGATTTTGCTAATTCTTATCATTTGAATGATATTAATAATCAGATAGATTCAAAATCATTACCATACACCTTTTTTTCTAACAGATACAAAACTTATTCAAAAATAGATAGGGTCTTTATTTCTAACCAGATGGTAACAGATTTAATTAATTCCAAAATCATTTCATGTCCTATATCTGATCATAACTCAATTGTTTTTGAATTCATGATAAAAATACTCATAATGTTCAGATCAAAAGGATACCAGCATACTTAACTCAGCTAAAAGACTATAAAGAATATATACTTTCAGAAGTACAACATTTTCTAGACATAAATAATACTCCTGAAGTCTCCATTGTCTATGTTTGGGATGCCTTAAAATCATATCTATATGGACAAAGTATCAGATGGTATAATAATAAAAGGAAATCTTGGGATAAGGAATTGTTAGATATTCAAAGTAAATTAGACTCTTATAAACATAATAATAAAGAAAATATTATGGACAAGAAAGTTATTGAAGAAATAAACAAACTAAATGAGAAATACAAAGAAATTTTAACTCATAAAGTTAAAATAACTTTAGAGAAATACAAGTTTTTGTCTTATTCAATAAGCCCCAAATACTTACATAGACTTATAAATAAAACAAAAAGATTGAATAAACAAAACCATATCAAAGAAATCTTTTCTCTAAGGAAAAAGAAGAATGTTTCTAGTATACCAGAAATACTGGATGAATTTAGAAATCACTTTCACAAGATTAACCATAACAACATTAACATGGAACCTAAAGATAAAATAAAGGAGTTTATAACCACAAACATGAATAAAAAGCTTAATAAACAACAGATTAAACTATTGGACAAGAGTATTTCATATACAGAAGTTATTACACAAATAAATAAGCTTAAATCAAACAAAGCACCGGGTAATGATGGTATTATGCCAGAGATATATAAAATCCTTTCTAAAACTACATATTCATTAATACATAAGGTTTTTATTTTGGCCCAAACTGAGTTAATAACCCCCCCATCTTGGCAATATACATTTATTTCACCAATTTTAAAACCTAATAACGATCCAACTAGATGTTCTTCATATCGACCCATCTCATTACTTAATGTTGATTATAAAATGTTTATGAGTATTTTTGCTGAAAGATTGAAGACAATCATCCCCGGCATTATAGATATAGATCAGATGGGCTTCATTGTAAATAGAAATACTTTTGATAATATAAGAAGAACTTTAACATTAATTGATTTTGCAAATAGGAAAAAGAAAGATTTAACACTTATTAGTCTTGATATAGGTTCAGCATTTGATTCAGTAAGTTGGGACTATCTGTTTACCTTACTGAAATGCACAAACTTCTCTGATGCATTTGTAAATTTAATTGAGCATTTATACAAAGGAACGCTGGCTTATATTAAGGTAGGAACATATGTTTCACAAAAAATACCCATTCTTAAAGGTACAAAGCAAGGATGTCCACTTTCACCACTATTATTCACTTTAGTAATGCAGCCTTGGGCTAATTTGATTAGAAACAGTACTGACATAGAGGGTTTTGAAATAGACAAAAATACAACATCAAAAATTCAACTTTTTGCAGATGATGTTCTAATTACATCAGCAGGATCTAATTCTTCTATGCAGTCTTTATTTGATAAAATGATGAATTTTAAAAGTATTTCTGGTTTAATATTCAATGAAGAAAAAACTAAAATACTACCTATATATACACGAAAAATATTCTCATTAGTGATTTTACTAAATATGTACCCAATTCAGGTCAGATAACTTATTTAGGTATAATACTATCTAAAGATATTAAATCTATTATATATAATAACTATAATACCTGTTTTCTTAATATACAAAATCTTTTTAATACCTGGAATAATATGTTTTTTACTATGGAGGAGAGACTTACAATTATTCAAATGATAATATTCCCCAAGATTTTATACTTAATACAATCAATAATACTTTCGCCTACAAAAATAATTATCAAGAAACTGAATACACTAATGTTAAATTTCTTATGGGCACCTAATAGACCTAGGATTGCATTAAAGAAACATACTAATAGCTGGTCTCAAGGGGGTATTTCTTTTCCAGACTTTAATTTATATATTATCTCTTCTATTATAAAAGTTATTACTTTATTAATAGATCAGTCATATATCACAAAATGGAAAGATTATTGGGAGCTAATTAGTATGCACTTCATGAAAATCTCCTTAACACATAAAATATGATTGTAAATAACTCCATGTTGTGGTTGCTAAAGGAATTTTGTACTTTACCTATTACACCTAAACATATGGTTTGTTACCCATTAAGTATTATTATTATTAGTTATCGTAACTTTATATTCATGCACCCTAAGTATAGGGAATGGAATTTTATTGTATTCCCTATAATGTATACTCAGGATATGCTTATGTCATCTACTTCTGAAGGAGCTCATTTAGCTATAGATAATGATCTAAAGTACTGGTATCAGCTGATATCTGATAATAAAGTTAAAAATCTAGATTTCTTAAAACAAGAATTTGATCTAAGAGAAACTTGCTGGTTAGAGGTTCAGATCTTTAGACAACATCTCATTGATAGAATAGATCTAATGTCTATAACAGTTAAAGAATCTATTCCAAAACTGATTGATTACTTGATATTAAATTTACAGCATAAAGTTTCTGATAAAGGTAAACTTTCATATATACATAAAATTATCAGACAAGAAACTTTTTACAGTGTAGATTCATACTGGAATTATTTCACCTCTATTAATGGGGACCCACCAACTCAACAAGATAAACAATATATATTGAAATCTGCTTATAGAACTACATCTTCCATTGTCTGGAGACTTTATACATGGAAATTTTTACATAGATCTTTTATACACCTTTGATGATGAATAAAATAAATAATAAAGATAATCTATGTAAGAGATGTAATGTAGAAATTAATGCTGACTGGGCTCATATGTTTTATGACTGTATGAAGTTGAAAGAATACTGGAAGTCAATTAATGAATTTTTGCAGGCTCTTTTACAGATAATTTCATTATTTCTTACTCTCTTATTTTTTTCATCACTCCTGTACCTCAATGTCTTATAAAGATTAAGCTTCCCTTGTTATGGTCTATCCTAGCAGTGGCCAGGAAAATAATAACTAGAAATTGGATTTCAGATACACCTCCTTCGTTCAATGAATTTAAAAATGTTATGAATATAATGTGCCATATGGAAATAAGCACAATTAGAATGAGAACAACTAGAAAAACATCATATTATATTGTATGGGATAATTTACAAAATTTGTTAAAAAATTCTAATTTCAATAGCACGGTATTTTAGTTTAATTAATTGATCTGATTGTAGTGGATGTCTTTGTAAATACTTTAGTTGTTTTGTTGAATATTATAATAATACCTATTTTTAATTACTTGTATAAAATTGTTATGATATTTCTCTTATATGTTAAAACAATAAACCTGTTTTGAAAAAAAAAAAAAAAACTTTGTAGCACAGCCAATGCTGTTCAATGCAGATCAGCGTACCAGTTATTTGTTTCATTTGTATATTACAGTGCCAAGTGGCAGCAGTTATGGTATACTAACCAATCAAAACCCATGTAGAGGAGCCAAAGCCATTCAGTGTGGAATAGCGGAACAGTGGGTTCATTTATGCTTGAATGCGGAGTGTTCCACATAATTTGGGGTACTTGTCTTCTCAGGCTATGACTTGTATAACAGGCACTGCCATAATGTTCACCTGCTGCTCCATTTGTTTGCACAATACTTTGTTGTGGAGAATAGTACACAACAAATATCTTCCAGAATTTGTCAGGGCTATACTGTTATATTCTAATAGACATATCTTAACAATTGGAACATTCTTTCTGTAGTATGAATGCCTTCTACACTATGCTTTAAGTTATGTATATGCTGTGGCAATGCCTCTCAAATATCCAGATTTTTTCCTGATATTTTTGGCCTGTTCCTCATAAAATTTGTGGTTTTCAGTCAAATCACTGAGGATTGAAATAACAAATTGTCATACATTTGAGCTTCAGACTTCTTCTTCTTCAGAAAATGCATGCTAAGGCAAATACTGTTTATTCTAGCAACTTTCTAAATTTATATGAGCAATATTTAAAATCTGTCTCCATTTTTTTGGCCTTTGTCCCCCTGTTATTTTAGGCTTTGTCCATATTTCTTGTGCTAAGAGGTTGAGAGGTATGGCTGTGACATAGGTTATTTCCTGCACAGTCTGAGAATTTTGTATTATGATCATCAATCAGGGCTCTAGGGCATATCTGGTATCAACTACAACACAGAACACTTAACATATATGTAAACTACTCCCTGTATGCTTCATACGTGTGTATATAGGTCTTTTTGGTTTGTATATGTACCTACCAACTGGATGATCCATTGTGAAGTCCCTTGAGTGAACCATTGGTATAGTAAAGACATCTAGTAAATGTATGAATCATGTGATCTTCCTGGTTGATGCAGGCACACATTATAATCAATTCATTTCTATTGCAGATAACCTGGTAGTTCATGGGGATTCCAAGATGGTCGCCGGTCGATAACTACATGACTCTCGCTGCTCCTAATACAGATTAGTTATCTAATCATTTAAACAAGCATTGTTTGTTAAATACAATTCAAAATCTAAAATAACTGCTTAAAACCTAGCAGCCATTGCTCAATTGTTAATATTTAATAATTACAACCAGTAATCGCTACTTATTTAACTCTACCTGATATGAGTGACATCAGCTGCATGTTGTTGGCTTTCTAGATACATCAGGATCAAGCTGGAAAGAAAAAAAAAGATTGCAAAATGTCAAACCATTAGGAGCAAACGGATGCTCAAATATCCAAAACAAAACTATCCCAAACTTCATCTCCAGAAAAGAACACAACTTCCAAGAGGAAGAAAACTACCAAACTGCAACAGGACACTACAAAGCTGGCTTTAAGATCTAAACAGGAACAGACAGCCGTATTCTCTTGAAAACCTGCAGTTAGCCCTCCAACCTTTACAATCTGAAATACAAAATTTCTCTTCTAAACTAGTATTATTTGGCAATAACTTGGATCAAATAGGGCTGTGTTTACAACTAAGTGAGGCTAGAATATTGGTCAATGTCAGTGAAATTCAGCAGAAAATAATTGATCTTGAAGCTAGAAGCCATAGAAGCAACATTATAGTTCAAGGTGTCCATGAAAAATTTGATCAAGCTCAACTGCCTGCAATATTAAAAGAAATTCTAGATATCCTCCTGGAACAAAAAGATGTCACCCATGAAATCACTATAGAAAGAGCACATCACTCCATTCGCAAGTCACAGACCATTCACACACCACGCCAGATATATGCTTGAATTCTAAATGCTTCACATTTCTATACAATTATTGCAGCGGCTAAACAAAACAAACAAAAAAAAACATGCTCCTGGATTCATTAAACTCCATGCAGGAATAGTGCTATTCCTGCACAGAGCGGATTGTGTCCGTGTAGAACAGCAATGCACCTTGCAAATTAATGAAGGTGCGCTGCTGTATTCTCTACAGGGACATGAGCTATGTATGAGTGCAGGGGGCATGTCCGAGCATTGCTCGCACAGTACTTGCTCCCTGCACTTTAGAATTGCCATACGGCAATTCTAAAGCAACTAACAGTGTCCGCGGATACTATCACAAGATAACAGTGTGTCTGCAGGCAAAATACAGAAGCACAGCCCCCCCACAAGCTCTCAACTGGCCAGATTTTCACAGAATGTCCAGAGTTTTCCCTTATATGTTTGGCATTTCCCTCATAAAATTTCCTCGT
>NC_056741.1:935775952-935825952 GCF_019279795.1 Protopterus annectens | reverse complement strand
GCTTGGGGTTACCCTGTTTTTCCCGAAGGGTATGACTATACACTTTTTTGCGTTTAACTTCAGGCCATGGCTCTGGCACCAGCTATCAGTTTCCGTGAGACCCCTCTGAAGGATGTCTGTGTCCGATGTACTATCCACTATGGCACCCAGTTTGCAGTCATCCGCAAACTTTGTCAGCCTTAGTCCCACTATGTTTGCCTGTACTTCTGAGAAGTAGATGCCGAACAATAGGGGGCCAAGGACTGAGCCCTGTGGGACTCCACTTGTAACCGGCTTGGAGTCTGACATGGCTCCAGCAACTCTAACCCTGTGGGTTCTGTCCTTTAGCCAGTTTGCAACCCATCTTGTGACATATGGGTTTACATTTAAGCTGGTAAGTTTCTCTATAATACCCGAGTGGGGTATTGTGTCGAAAGCTTTTGCAAGGTCAAGGTAGGCTGTATGGACTGCCTTTCCCTCATCAATGGCCTTGGTGACTGTTTCGAAGAAGTCGACCAAGTTCAAAAGGCAAGATCTGCCCTTGACAAAGCCAAACTGGGTTGGGTCCAAGGTGTGCAAGTCCCCTATGTCCTTGTTTATGAGTTCCATTATGATCCTCTCCATAGCTTTGCAGACCAGGCTTGTTAAGCTTATGGGGCGGTAATTACCAGGGTCCGTAGAGGCACCGCCTTTGTGGAGTGGGACCACAGTTGCCGTACGCCACTCCTTGGGCACATATCCTGTGGTGAGGCTAAGATTAAACAGCTGCCTTATGTGCGGGTTTAGTTCTTCATTGAGTTCATGTAGCACACAGCTGGGGACCCCATCCGGTCCCATTGATGCTGTGTTTTTAGCTTTAGAGAGAGCAGCTTTCACCTGCGCATTTGAGATGTCTGGGAGGCTACTCTCAGTTGAGATAGTTATCTCTCCTTTTGGGGGGGGGGGGGTGAAGTTTGCGCTGAACCTGTTTGCCAGTATGTTGGCAATGTCCGTGGGTTCAGTGATTTTTGTATCATTTTGGACTAATTCTGAGCATATCTGGGAGTTTCCACCCAGGTTTCTGACATAGCTGAAGAAGGCCTTATGATTGTCTTTTGAATCTATGGCAATTTTTCTCTCAAAGTTGGCCTTGGATGATTTTATGAGGGATCGTAGTTTCTTGCTAGTGCTGATCAAAGATGCCTTCCCTTTTTGGGATTTTGCTCTATCATGTAATAGCTTTCTTCTCTTATTGTAAAGTTTGTTTATGGCTGGGGTCCACCAGACTGGACGTTTGCCCTTGGTGGAAAGAGTCTTGGTTTTATTTGAGATTGCCTGATCCATGCAGTCCTGAAGGTGTTCATAGAATGCATTTGTAAGGGCTTCCGCAGCTTGGGTTGTGGTTTTCATTGGCTCAGGGGCCTTGAAGGATACCACACCTGTCTTGAGTAGTGTGAAGTTTGCTTTAGAGAAGTTCTTCACTGTGGTCTTTTTTGTTTGGGGTGGGGGGATGTAGATTTCTAGTGAGATTAGTTTATGATCTGATCTCACCAATGAGGGATATACTTCCGGTGTGGAGCATTTTGTCCCCATGTTCGTGATGATGAGATCTAGTATATTTTCTCCTCTTGTGGGGACGGTGACTAGTTGTTCCATGGCATTTGAATTTATGAACTCCAGGAACCTTTGGGCTAGAAAGTTTGGGCTTGAGTAATGTTCCCAGTCTATATTCGGGTAGTTGAAGTCACCCAATATGATGGTGTTTGGTGATACATTTATACCCTCCAGTGTCTTCAGGAAGGCTGTGTGGGTTTTCTGAGTTTGAGAGGGTGGCCTGTAGCATGCTACAAATTGTAGAGCAGTTTTGCCTATGGTTAATTGCACCTGGATGGTTTCTGATGCTTCGTGCGTAGCCACCAACCTGGAGGTGTGGGTATCCTTGATGAATATGGATACACCCCCTCCTTTTGTGGTGTGGTCCAGGTTTTGGGGCCGGAACTCATGATATGAGATGAAACCTGATAGTGCCAGGGTGCTCTCAGGAGCCTTGAACTAGGTTTCAGTCACAGCACAGACATCGATGTTCTCCATACTGAGAAGGGCCTCGAGTGCGTGCATTTTAAGATTTAGACTTCTGGCATTGAGCAGCATTACCCTTAGTTTCTTCACGTTTTTGTTTTCTAGGGTGGTAGGTTTAGAATTTGAGCCTTGCCTAAAAAAGGCAATATGGGGGTGGCAAGAGCCTTAGCCAATATCCGGAATCCCAGGGGTGACAGGTGCAAGCCATCCCTTGCGAAGCAGCGTGGCTTGTCGAGCATGTCATCCCAGGCAGACAGGCACTGGATCCCCTTTGAATGACACCAGAAATTAAGCCAATTGTTAAAGCTGATCATCTTGTCACTATATTGTGGCATCATTCGTGGTGAAGGAAGGATACTGCTCAGGGTCAGGGTCATACCTGCCTGGGCTACATAATCAGAGAGCTCCTCTATGTCTCTTTTCATGTAGTCCAGGGAGGTATGTCTCAGGTCGTTCACACCAGCATGAACAATGACTGTGTCATACTTGTACTTGCCGTGGAGTGACCTGAGTGCTTGTGTTATGTGGCGGATTCTAGCGCCCGATAGGCAGCTTACCGTGACTTTCTCCTTGTTCAGCCTGGTGAGTGGGACATCAGTGTGTCTGACTATGGAGTCACCTATGACAAGTATGTTTGGTGTTGTATTTGGCCTTAAGGGCAGTGACTGCTTTGCACACTGATTTTGTTGTTTATGTGTTGTTTGTGTGGTGTATTGAGTTTGCAGTTGCTTGGGTGTCTGCTTTGGAGGCCTCTGCTGTTTAGGTAAGTTTTTACTTAGAGCCTCTGAGTATGTCTTAGTGTGTTTATGTGTTTGATTCAGTGGTGTGGTTGAGTTATGTGAGACTGGTATTGTGGTGTGTGTAGTTGGCTTCTTCTCCTGCCTGGTCTTGCCAGTCCTGAGTTGAGAGAGCTCAGCCTCCAGTTTGGCTAAATAGCTGCATCTCTCGCAAGTGTTAGTGTTACGTGGGAGGAGGAGAGGGTTGTCCGTGTACATGAGGCAATTGTAACATTGTCTCAGAATTCCCAGATTCACCAACTGGGCAGGAGAGGACGCCAGCATCTGACCCTTCGACATGCTAGAAAGATTTATGAGTTGGAATGAGACAGAAAAGTAGTGGGCTTAGCAGGGAAGCGGGCACTCCTGGGGGGTTTTGCTAGTGAGAGATTTGTATAATATAGGAGTGCTTGACCTGCAAAGAGAATGCTTATAAGACAAGGGATATACTTATAAGACAAGTGCTGAGCTTTTTGAGAAGGAAAAGCTATTTGGAACAAGTGCTGCACTTTTTAGTGAAGGTGTAAACTGTTTCGGTTCCTAACAGAGCAGTTCTAAGGGAAAAATTGAAGAACAGACTTTCTGGAGCCAGAAAGAGTTTAACCTTGTTTAACCGGCGCTGCCCGATGCTGCTCTAGTGGCAACTCCGCGCTAAATCGCACTAAAGCACATTAAAGCGTGCTTGATAGCAGGGGCTGGAAAGAAGCAGGAATAGACCCAAAACGGACAATAAAACTACAGTATATATATATATATATATATATATATATATATATATATATATATATATATATATATATATATATATATATAGTTTTTATGAAGTCCAGAAATATCAAGGCAGAACCAGCAGAAAGCCAACCTTGGATGTTTTCATAGTACTCTCCAACACAGTTTCTTCAGTCAAAGGCGTAGTTTATTCACAAGCAGATAAAAACTGGTAAAACAGGTGAGCACTTTCACAAACCAACTGTTTGCTTCATCAGACCATCACAATAACTCTCCCATCACCCCCTTAAATACTCATACATCACAAAATCATGTTCAAACTAACCAATCACACATTATAACCAAATGACTTCAAAGTTTAAAGCATCAACCATCTAATAATACAAGTGATGCATACTAAAACCCTAACATACATACATATAAAACATAAAAATATGTCCACATGCACACACACACACACACACACATATATATATATATATATATATATATATATATATATATATATATATATAGATATATATATATATAGATATATGTAGATATATATAAATATTTTAAAGACATACATATCTTAATGTAGAACAGGGGATTATTTCAACAACCTCCTATTCTTTAATTTAGGGGTAATTACTATATGTTCGTTTAACCCCTTTCCCAAATGTGCTTCCAGATTCATGATCCATTTAAGTTCCTTCTCTTCCATTTTACCACTAATATTGCCCACCCTAACATCTTCCTTAACCGTTTCCAGATCACTGAATCTAAATTGGTGGTCAGCTTCATGTGTCGCCACGTGCTTAGCAATAGTACTATAGGTCTGTCCTCTCTTCAAACAATACATATGATCTCTAATGCGTTCCCTCAAACGTCTATTCATTTTACCTATGTAAATCGATCACTGCTACTTCTTGAATAACATAGTTTCCGTTTGAGTGATTTACTATTCCTATATACCATGTAGGGTTTCTCACCTACTTAATGTGCTATTTCACTATCAACCTGCAGGACAAGCCAATTTCTTTCCAATATCCCTTTCAATACCCTATTATCACTAGTATATGTGAACGTAAATGCTACATTATCAAAACTCTCATTCAGTTTACTGCTATTATAACCACCAGCTGAATAATAAGGCTTTGCTCTATTCACCCTAGTATCTCTAGCATAATTACATGCCTCCATGATATCATTTCTACTATAACCTCTCCCCTTAAAATCATGTTCCAGTTGCCTAAGTTCTTGTTCAAAGTCACCATCTCTATCAGCTAGCCTTGAGCACCTCATAGCTTGCCCTCTCAGCACATTACAAAATATGTGCTGAGGGTGCATACTCATTCTAGGGATATAAGTAGCCCTCTGGCAACTCTTTTGGTATTGATTAGTGTGCACAAATAGAATGAGTATGAACAAAAACTTAGGCAACTGGAACATGATTTTAAGAGGAGAGGTTGTAGCACAAATGATATCATGGAGGCATGTAATTATGCTAGAAATACTAGGGTGAATAGAGTAAAGCCTTATTTTTCAGCTGGTGGTTATAACAGCACTAAACACAATGAGAGTTTTGATAATGTAGCATTTATGTTCACATATACTAGTGATAATAAGGTGTTGAAAGGGATATTGGAAAGAAACTGGCATGTCCTGCAGGTTGATAGTGTAATAGCACATTTAGTAAGTGAGAAACCCCACATGGTATATAGGAATAGTAAATCACTCAAACAGAAACTTACAGAGACTATGCTATCCAAGAAGTAACAGTGATCTAGGGGTTTACACGCATGGTGGGGGAACCAGAAGATGTAACAACCATAATTTTTGTGCTTATATTTCTGAGGATTTGGTATTTGAACACACTGATACAGCAAGAAGATATACTGTTAAAGTCAATACGGACTGTAGCAGTAAACATTTAGTGTATCTTGCTCACTGTATATGTTGTAAAGCATTTTACGTAGGTAAAACAAATAGACATTTGAGGGAATGTATTAGAGATCATATGTATTGTTTGAAGAGAGGACAGAACTATAGTGCTATTGCTAAACACTTGTTAACACATGGAGCTGACCACTAATTTAGGTTCAGTGTACTGGAATTGGTTAAGAAGGATGTTAGGGTGGGCAATATTAGTGGTAGAATGGAAGAAGGAACTTAAATGCTCTGTGAATCTAGTGGCACATTTGGTAAAAGGGTTAAACAAACATATACTAATTACCCCTAAATTAAAAAAAATAGCAGGTTGTGGAATAATTCCCCTGTTCTACATTAGATATTTATGTTTTTAATATATATATATATATATATATATATATATATATATATATATATATATATATATATATATATATGTATGTGCATATATTTTTTATGATTCATATGTATGTATGTTAGGGTTTTGGTGTGCATCACTTGTACTATTAGATGGTTGGTGCTTTAAATTTTGAAGGCATTTAGTTATAATGTGTGATTGGTTAGTTTGAACATGATTTTGTGATGTATGAGTATTTAAGGGGGTGATGGGAGAGTTATAGTGATGATCTGATGAAGCAAGCAGTTGGTTTGTGAAAGTGCTCACCTATTTTACTGTTTTTTTATCTGCTTCTGAATAAACAATGGTTTTGACTGAAGAAACTGTGTTGGAGAGTACTTTGAAAACATCCAAGTTTGGATTTCTGCCGGTGCTGCCTTGATATTTCTGGACTTCATTTCACTATTTTTTAATCTATTTTGGTAGCTGTTGAGTACTGGAGGTTTGTTGTTCATATATATATATATATATATATACAGAGAGAGAGAGAGAGAGAGTATATATATATATATATATATATATATATATATATATATATATATATATATATATATATATATATATAGAGAGAGAGAGAGATGTATATACACACACACACACACACACACACACACACACACACACACACACATATATATATATATATATATATATATATATATATATATATATATATATATATTTACACACATTTACACATATATATATATATAGTAATGACATGTAGTGGAGTCATACCTCAGAACCATACCTCCAACCTCTTACTGCAACAAGTCTGTCCAAAGGCTGTCACAATGGGGGCAATGGGTTCAAACTACGGGCCTATTTTAAATATTGCCCTTATGCCACTGTCTCCAGCAGCCACTGAAAGAAAGATACATCTAAAATACATACACACATATATATATATATATATATATATATATATATATATATATATATATATATATATATATATATATATATATATATATATATATATAAAAGTAAATAAATACATGCATACATATATATTTATTTATGTACACTATACATATATATATATATATATATATATATATATATATATATATATATGAATATATATATATATATATATATATATATATATATATATATATATATATATATATATATAAATAGATACAAACAAATGCAGTCTGAGGATCATGCTGCTCAATGCTATAAGTCTAAATCTCAAAATGCACTCACTCGAAGCACCTCTTAAAATGGAAAACATCGACATTTGTGCAGTAACAGAGACCTGGTTCAAGGCAACAGAAACGTCTCCTGCACTACCAGGCTATAATTCATTCCACACCTTCTGACCCCAGAACTTGGACTGAAGCTCCAAAAGTGGTGGTGTTTCCATATTTATAAAGGATGCACACAGTTCCAGACTGGTAGCCCAGCATAGTGCATCAGAGGTACTGCAGGTGCGGCTATTATTGGGTAAGACAGCAATTCAGGTCATAGCCTGCTATATGTCCCCAACCATGTCCCAAGACTCACACTCCACATTCTTAATCACCCTGGAGAATATTAGGGTGCAACCTAACACTGTCATACTGGTTGACTTCAACTATCCTTCCATTAACTGGGAAAGCTTCTCATGTACCAATGACTTGCCCAACGTTTCCTGGAATTCAGTAATTCCAAAGGCTTGGACCAGCCTGTTCTTACCCCTACTATAGGTTGCAGTATCCCTGACCTGGTCATTACTAATAAGGGGGACTGTTGCTGTACACCAATAATCATCTCCACATGGGTTAGATCTGACCACAAACTAATCACCTTGGAAACCCAGATCCCCTCCCACCCCCTGCAAAGGTAACCACCACGAAAAACCTTTCTAAAGGTAACTTTGGGCTCCTACAAACAGAGCTGGCTAACGTCATGGCACCCATACAAATGGAGAATAGTTGCATGACCGCTGAATTATACACCATTGCAATGTATAAACACGTACACAAATGCATGGATTCCGCCATACCCAAAAGACTCTCCCCTCCAAAAAAAGGAAGCCAATCTGGTGGTTGCCTGCCATAAACAAACTCTACAACAGAAGGAGGAAACTGATGTGGAATAAGGTGAAGTCCCAGGACTGGAAAAAATCCCTTATTAGCCTCAACAAAAAGTTGAGATCCCTCATCAAATCTTCCAAAGCTAACTATGAACATAAAATTGCAGCAGATAGTAAAGACAACCACAAGGCTTTCTATAGTTATGTAAAGAATCTCCCCGGCAATGCCCAGATTTGCTCTGAGCTACTGCACAATGATACCTCCTATACCGAGATAACAGATATTGCCAATATACTGGCTGACAGATTCAGTGCCAACTTTACACCCCCCAAGGACCATTCACAATACTGTTAGATTTCCAGGCACCCAGTATTACTGCTGCACAGGTTAAAAGAGTACTGTCGAAGGCCAAGAATACAGCATCTATGGAACCTGACAATATCCCTGGCTGTGTTCTACATGAACTAGAGAGTGAACTGGCACCTCACCTGTGTGTCCTGTTCAGTCACAGCCTTGTGTCTCTACTGAATGGTGCACTGCTACAGTCATCCCTCCCCACAAAGGTGGAGCGACTACAGACCTTGGGAACTATATCTCCGTTAGCCTAATGAGTGTGTTATGCAAAGTTATGGAATGCAGCATCATGGACCTAATAAAAAGGGATATAGGAAATCTGAAGACTCTGGATCCCACACAGTTTAGCTTTGTGAAGGGCAGGTCATGCCTGCTCAACCTGGTTGACGTTTTTGAGTCAGTCACCAGAGCTGTGGATGAAGGCAAGGTGTTTCATACAGCCTACATGGATCTGGCCAAGGCCTTTGATACCATTCCCCACTTAGGAATCATGGAAAAACACACACTAAGCTAGGCATCAACCCCTGTATCACTAGGTGGGTTGCAAACTGGCTCACAGATAGAACCCACAGTGTGAACCTAGCTGACTCCAAGTCAGACTGCCGACCAGTCATGAGAGGAGTCCCACAGGGTTTGGTCCTGTGTCCTCTCCTGTGTGGTATCTACTTCTCTGAAGCCCAGAACAACACGAAGGGACTCTGGCTGACAAAGTTTGCAGAGAAATGCAAATTGGGAGTTATTATTAACTCCACAAGTGATGTTGACACCCTACAGAAAGGCCTCACTGAGTCCAGTAACTGGTGTTAGAACCATGGACTTAAGCTCAATGACCAAAATGCGTCATTGTCCCCTAAGGGATAAACCTGATTTTCATGACTTACCACATCAAGAGTAGTCCCCTGAACACAGAAGGCATTATAAGACATCTGGGAATACAGGTTGCCAGCAACCTCTCCCTTAACCACCACATTGTCACTGTGGTTAGAAAGTCCTTCTATGTGGCACATCTCCTTACTAAGGATTTTGCATCCAGGAAGAAGGAGATCATTGTATCCCTCTACCCTTCCCTCATTTGACCAATCATCAAGTACAATGCCCCATTTGGCATGTACCTGACTAGACACCTGCAACAACTGGACAAGCTGCAAAAGCACCTAACAAACAGAATCCTAGGCCTTAAACACTTGTCCTATATGGACAGACTCCAAAAACTCCAACTATTCTCTGTCTCATATTGCCTACTTAGAGGTTATCTCTGCATGACTTACAAAGCTATGTCTGACCCAGCTCTGTTAGAAATGCTACAGCTAGAGAAATCCAAATCCCTCCACATCACACACTCCACAGACCTCAACCTCATTCCCACAATCAACACAACATGCTGGAGGAACAGGTCCATAACCCAGACAGTGAACATGCTATGGAATACACTTGCCATACATGTCAAGCAGAGCACCTCACTGCCCTCTTCAAGAGAAATCTTGATGAGTGGATTGGAAATAGAAAATCCAGCCCGGGGATCATTTCAGTGACTCTACTCGACAGAGGCACTGTGAGTTAAGGTCGAGTGGCACGATGGCAGGATAATCCTGTGGGCTAATCTTCTAAAGGCTCCAGGCCCATTAGCCTAGTACACACCTATGAAACTATGAACCTATATATATATATATATATATATATATATATATATATATATATATATATATATATATATATATATATACACACACACACACACACACACACACACACACACACACACACATACATATACATATATAGATATATACATATATGTGCTCAGAACATGTAGTGGAGTTGTATCTCAGAATCATACCTCTCAAACTCTTAGTGCAACAAATCTGTCCAAAAGCAATCAGAATGGCGGGACAATGGGCCCAAACTAGGGACTTCTTTTAAATATTGCCCATTATAAATGTAGAAAGTTGCCAGAGTAACACATTTTATTTCAGCATACATATTCTGATGGCTATGAGGTTTGAAAATGAAATGTATGTCATCATTTACTGATAAAAATCCCCATATTATCACATCGACTTACCAGAGAAATGAGACTAATCTGTAAAACAGACCAGAAATATGAGCAATAAACCTGGACATACTGAAACAATGCAGCGAGTTGAGAGGTTTGCTCTGAACCCCTTACTGCAATAAATCTGGACCAAGGCGGATAAAGTGGTAGGTGGAAGCCATGAAAATGGAGACATATCTGAAAGAGTGGCATAGATAAGCTGACACAGATGTTGCAGGAACACCCTCCTGTCTGCTGTAACATATATTCACTGAAATAGCACAAGTAATTGAAATAGCAAATCCGCTATGGGGAATTACACATGTATTTGCAAATATATCAGGCACTACGGGGATGTAACAGCACTGAAAAACAGACACCAGTGTAAAAGTGCATACCCACAACCAATTTCACCACAGTCACAGTCACATACCAGTAATTCAAGTGAACAGTAGAGTATATGGACTGTGTGAACAAATACATTGTTTGCCACTCACACACTACTCCTACATATACTGGTCCAATTCACAGTGTAGTGTAAATCCTGACCATGTTACAGGACATGTCTCAGTCTGCTCCTACAAACACATAAAGCCAATAAACCAGCAGAAACTGGGGCAGCATGCACAGTCAGATAAAAAGGGAGCCATAACACTTACATCTACTGCCCTCTATACACAGCCCAAATAACATGTACACATGACATGTCCACACACTCCTGGCAGCCTGTTAACAATAGCCAGACATACACAGACCTCTCAAATGTACAGGTCACCTCAGAATGTACAGGCTCAGGACTCATATCTATGGCCTCTTCCCTGTAACATGTCTGTGGGTCTACGACATCGCTGGTATGGTAGAAGGAAAGAAGCCAAGAAATAATGTTACTAAATACTTCTGAGCCTCATAGTGCATGACATCTAGACAAAGCCTGACATGATTTGGGGACAGAGGCACAAACACAGGTGTAGATTGGACATATTGCTGTCATAAATTGAGACAGCTGCTGATGTAACAGGGCTTGTTGTAACATATCCTTTATGAGGAATATGAAGACAGTAATACCAATGGATGTTAATATTTACTGACTGCATTCCCCAGAGAACCCTGACTGATTTTCCAAGGACAACAACTGTCTGGGGAACAGACAAAACATAACAGGCAAATATGTGGCCCGTCTGTGGACAGCATGCCATTAGAGAGGTATGTCAGAGACATATCACTGTCAGACAAGAAGTCACTTAGTAAATGCATGTCCATACAAACCCTGTCAATCTATCAACCCACCATGTGTATAACAGCACTGATGGCACAGAATCTGTTCGCAATTCTGGAGATATGTCTCCCATGTTGTTGGGCTGTCTCCAAATGTCCTGTGAAGTATTCCCACCTATTGTCTGTAAATCTGTAGACCACCACCTCTGTAATGTCCCTCACACAGGTCTGTGATGCCCTCTCAAAGGCAACACATGGAGGTCTCCATAGTCCTGATTCCCTTTCTGGCTGCATCCTACATGAACGTAGGCATGGCTTTTCTGACCCATTCAGCAGTATAATCTACCATAGCCTGAGCAACGTGTCATCCCATCTGCATGGAGAACAGACAGAGAAAGTAATAGCAAACAGGTTATGCATTACAATGAATGTTCTGAAGGATAGAAGTCTGAAACTGAAATGTATGCCATTACTACATGACAGCAGTCCTCAATGACATGGCCAAAAAATACAGTACTCTACACTTAATATAATAATATCATATGAATATTCAGTAGGAAATACATCAAAACATACAGCTCAAACCCCAAGATAGTGTAATACGCAGAGTCCCAGCTTTGCATGCAGGGGTGCATGGTTCGAGTACAGAATTTTACATGGAAAAGCAGTGTTAAAAGTACTAATCCAATAATGCAATATGTGTTAATTTGTTTTGGCAACCAGTGTGCTGTAGCTGGTGTAACATACAAGTGTGAGTGCATATAACATATGATACTACCCATATATACACAAGTGTCCCATACAGTATAGTCATACCCCTTGCTACTGTAGTGACAGCACATAGAAGCATGTTCTGTAAAAGAGATCAAATACACTTTGCTTTTTCAAACATACCATGCATTACAGACACTTTACAATAGGGAAGAGACATTGAACAATCAGGAGTGATTGGTGATTGGTATCTACAAATATATGTATGAAATGAGACATATACATGTAGAGAGAGGTAGACAGATATGTATGTTGATACATACATATGTATAACAATATGTAGATATATTACCAATAAATACTGAGGTGTGTGCGTGTGTGTGTGTGTGTGTGTGTGTGTGTGTGTGTGTGTGTGTGTGTGTGTGTGTGTGTGTGTGTATGTGGTGATTGGTATCTACAAATATATGTATGAAATGAGATGTATACATGTAGATAGAGGTAGACAAATATGTATGTTGATACATACATATGTATAACAATATGTAGATATATTACCAATAAATACTGAGGTGTGTGTGTGTGTGTGTGTGTGTGTGTATGTGTGTGTATATATATATATATATATATATATATATATATATATATATATATATATGTGTGTGTGTATATATATATATATATATATATATATATATATATATATATATATATATATATATATATATATATATACATGTCTCAAAATGTCCATACAAACATATGCTGCTGATAGATCACCCATAACTGAGGCAGCATTTTACAGATGGATGCAAAAGGGACCCATGCCAATGACATCTGCCCACCCCCAGTCCAAATAATATGTAAACAGTACACTGCTACAAAAACATGATAGGCCATACACAATGGACAGATATAAAATGACCTTGTAGCAAATAAACTAACATGACTGAAGATAGTAAAGAGAAAAACAACCAGCCAGTAATTCAGACAAGTTTATTATACTCTGATGTCTTGGCCAAAGCCTTCAAGGAGTAAAACATTACAAAAAATACTTGCCTTAAAAACAAGAAACAATTAACATTTGTAATTACATATTTAAGTACACCGCCTCCAATTACACTCCTCATTTAATCCACTAGGGGATAAAGTATCAAACTTAAAAATATAAATTGATTCTGTACATAATAATTCTTCTTTTATGACTGTTTGATCAAACTGAGAAACAGACTTTTTCAAAAACAGTACCTTGTAACCCACTACTGTCCCCATGGTGAGATTTATAAAGATGTACAGCTATAGAACTGTCTTCTTTCTTATCACATGTTCTAACAGCCTAGTTTTATAACACTTCTTACTGTCACCCACATAAAATATGTTACAGGGGCATCTAAGAGCATTCTCTATACACTAACCTCTTGAATGTACACAGTTCCACATGTTGCCCAGCCTTTGCCCTCAGCAGGAATTACAGTGCTAAATAATGATACACCATACCTATCAACCTCCTACTGCATGATATCTGGACAAAGTCTGACATAGTCCCAAAATATGGCCATACTTCAAATATTGCTGTTATACACTGAGAAAGTTGCTGGTGTTACAGGGTTTGCTGTAACATATCTTTCCTGAGTTATATTAAGGCAGAAACACAAATGGATGTTACAATTTACTGATTGCAATCACAACATTATGCTACTGATTTGCCAAGGAAAACACCTATCTGGAGATCAGACCAAACATAATAGGCAAACCTCTGACCATTATGTGGATAGCCCTACAGTTGAGATCTATGCAGACACACAACTTTGTCACACTGAAACCCATGCAGAAATAGCATATTCAGACAAAACATGTTAAACTAGCAGTATTCAAACCATATAATGGCAATACCCACATTCTGCCCCTAAGTGTTGAACCTTCTCCACCATTGAGTTGGCTTGTCTCCACAAGTCTTGTTGTAAGAGGTATTAGCTCACACAACTCCAGGATGTCTTTCTCACAGATAAGGGAAAGGGCCAACACCCACATGGAGTACTCAATTATAGGAGTGTGTTGCCATGACAGTGGCTATTGGAATAACTACCCAGCTGATCTGCATGCAATTAGCAACTGGGGAACACCAAGTGGTGCACAGGCCATCACATGGTCATGAGCATTACCAAAAACAGTCAAGCTGTCATCTATTCAAACCACCTCTGTCATAGACAGTAATACAATTAAACATAGAAGGACTGAATACAGAAGCATTTCACCAAATCCACTTAAAAAAAGGTATGTAAAACTAATAAGCATGTAATAGAATGCAGTAGGTGGTCTGTAATAATGGAAAATAGGAATTTGAAAGAATACGTCTCAACAAGACTTGCTGTACTGATGTACTGCTGAACAGCACCAATGGCCATAGCATGTGACTTTGTCTGCAGTGACACAGATCACAGCTCAGGCCCCTGACTCAACCCAGGAAAGGACAGCTGACATTTGCCAATTATTGCAGTGTCTGTCAAACACCACTGGCTGTGCCACTGCTAGGCCAGCTACTGGGATGTTGTACATACCCATATGTTGCCTGTGAATATAACTATGATACTCATTTTGTCTTGTAAATATAATGGACCTATATATAGCATGTGAATAGTAAAGTACTATTGCAGAAGTATGTGTTGAAATGCATGTGATATAGTGATACCATTCAACCGTACAATCTTATAGTAACATGTGTGCCTGATATCTGTAGTCACTTACACATAGAGTTGTGATATGTTATCTCCAAACTCTGGACCCTACCCAGTTTGGATTTGTAAAAGGCAGATTATGTCTCCTAAACCTGATTGACTTCTTTGAAGCAGTCACCAAAGCCATAGATGAGGGTAAAATGGTTCACACAGCTTATCTAGATCTCGCCAAGGCTTTCGACACCATCCCCCACTCTGGAATTATAGATAAGCTCACTAAACTAGGTATAAATCCCTATGTCACAAGATGGGTTGCCAACTGGCTCACGGACAGAACCCACACTGTGAAAGTAGCGGATTCCAAATCCGACATCAGACCAGTGCCAAGTGGAGTACCACAGGGTTCAGTCCTGGGTCCTCTCCTGTTTTGTATCTACTTCTCTGAAGTGCAGGCTAACACAGAAGGTCTTTGGCTAACAAAGTTTGCAGATGACTACAAATTAGGAGCCATAATCGAAACTCCTAATGATGTGGACAAACTACAAAAGGGCCTCACTGAGACAAATACCTGGTGTCAAAGCCATGGCCTGAAGCTCAATGCCAAAAAGTGTACCCATGAACTACCACACAGCTGGTAGTCTACTTAATGCCAAAAATCTGATAAGAGACCTTGGGACACAGGTGGACAGTAGTCTCTCCTTTGATAATCACATTGCCACAGTGGTCAGGAAATCCTTCTACGTGGCTCATCTCATCACAAAAGGATTCTCATCCAGAAAAAAAGAGGTCATTGTTCCCTTCTACTCATCACTCATTAGACCCATTATAGAGTACAACGCCCCTTTTGGTATGTACCTCACAAGACATCTACAACAACTGGAAAGACCACAGAAATACCTCTCAGAGAGGATTACTGGCCTCAAACAGATGCCCTATGCAGACCGTCTCAAAAAACTACAGCTTTACTCCATCACATATCACCTACTCAGGGGCGATCTCTGCTTAACATACAAAGCTATGTCAAACCCAGGGCTGTTGGACATGCTCCACTTAAAGAAATCCCAATCCCTCCGAGCTACATGCTCTAGGGACCTAAACCTTGTCACCACAATAAACAGAACATGCTGGAGGGATAGATTCCTGTCCCAGAGACTTCCCATACTCTGGAAAAGACTACCTATCTATGTCAAACAGTGCTCCTCATTAGCACTCCTCAAAAAAAATCTTGATGATCGGATGGGAAATGGGAAATTCACCCCGGGGATAACTTCTGTGGCTCTGCTCGACAGGGGCACAGGAAAATAATTTTCTTGGGTGGCAAAAGCCAGGGTACATTTTTTGGTTAGGCTTGTATGGGCCCTAGGGCCAATAGCCTAGTACCTACCTATTAGCCTATGAACCTATGAAACCATTGTCAAGTCTGTTAACAATGATACCGTAACATGATAGACTAGATGTGAATGTGGGGCATCCTCCAGGTTAGCACTGTGATAGCAAAGCCTACTGTGCATTCAACTTACTTATCTATGTATGTAAATAAGTTGTGCATGTTCTACTTGTGTGTAATATCAGTTTCAGTGAAAACAGACATAAATGTTTACAGGTACTGGTAGTTGCATTGCCATGACAATGATATGGGTAGTAGAATAGGCATGATTATCAGGCTGTAACCAGAGAAATGCGCAACTGTGTTTTGACACTCTGTCCATGCCTACCATACAAAAATGAGTCCACAGAAAATCTTTTCAAAATGTTTCCCACCTTGAATGTGACCCATAACCTGTACAATTCTATTGACAAACAAACATATCTGTTAGGGGAGAAAATACAAAACATAAAAAGTGTACTATAATCTGGTTGTATACATGTGCATACACATAAACCACTACTTGGTTGATGCACCTCTTGCACTAATCACAGCATTCTCTTTTTGGTTACACACATGCCATCAATTAGCAAGACTCTTATTAGCCCCAAATAATGTTCAACTGTCCTAGTAGGATTTATTTGACATTTACCCAGTTGCCTGCTACAGCAAAAGACATGTTTGGCAGAGAGCTTACAAAGCATTGAAGGGATATCATTGTGGAAAGGTATCAGTAAGGAGAAAAGTAGAAAAAGTGTCCACAGCACTGGATATACTATGGAATACCATCCAGACAGTCATCAGACAGTGGATAAGATATGGGACAACAGTGACACTGCGTACACCTGGACGTCCATCCTAAATGGATGACATGACAAGATTACAATTGGCTGTGGAGGCTGTCAGGTGACCTACAGCAACACTGAATGAGCTGCATGAATGCCTGCCAAGAACTGGGTGTGTAGACATGTGACAACAATCTTCTGTATTCCCCATATGTCTGACCTATGTGGTAGGGTTGCTAGATGGAAGCTTTTTCTTACACAAAAAAAGTCCAGGGCTGAACAAACATTGCCAAACAGTACATCAAGTCTCCAAAAAGCATGTTGGATAATGTGTCATGGTCTGATGATAGCAAGGTTGAACCTTTGTCCCACAATTCCAAGAAGTATGTTTGGCCCAAAACAACACTTTGCATCACCAAAAGAGCACCATCCCCCTGGTGAAGCATGGTGGTGGCAGCATCATGCTGAGAGGTTGCGTTTCAAAAGCTGGAACTGGGCCTCTACTCAAGATGGAGGGAATGATGAACAGTTCCAAATACCAACCACTTTTGTCCCCAAACCTTCAGTCATCTGCTAGAAAGCTGAAGATGACGAGAGATTTTTCTGTCAACATGACAATGACCCCAAGCATACATCCAAATTGACAAAGGAATGGCTTCACCAAATGAAAATTACAGTTTGGGAATGCGACAGGCAGTGGACAGACCTACATCTAACAGAAAATCTCTGGGTTGCCCTGAAGAGGGCTGTGCACAAGAGATGCCCTCACAAATTGACATATTTGTAACACTGTTGCAAGGAAGACTGGGCAACTATTACCAAGTAAAGATGTGCCATGATGATAGATGCTGACCTAAGATTACTGAAGTCATTATCTCAACAGGTGCTTCTACAATGTATCTGTTTAAGGGTGTGCACACTCATGCAGCCAGCTTATTGTACTTATTTCAATTTGCATATCTTTTCCCACAACAGATTGTTATGTTTTCAATGGAACTGTACAGGCTATAGGTCAAATTAAAGGTGGGAATTGTTCTGAAATGTGTCATTGTGGTATCAAGTTACAATAGCACAAAGACCAGGCATTGTAACAGGGGTGTGTACACTTATATATCCACTGTAACTGTATGGACTCAGCAATACATGACCTGTAAAACCCACCTCCACCAAGGTAGAGTAATCCACTTTGGAGAAGAACAGCAATACACAAACCACACAATAATTTGCTATATTGTTGTACAGGGGCACATAGGTGTAGACAACAACTTGGAAGCATGTCCACCTCTATTTGAACAAGCATGTAAGGTCACAGGTGACTCCCAGTAAGGCTAACTATGAGTACAAATCACACATATCCACACTGCCAAGGCCAGTAACAAGGGTGTCCTCACATATGTTGTCAGTCTCAGTGGCAACAACACAATTCACCCTGTACTGGTGTTAAATCACACCTCATACACACATGCAATGGCTATAGGCAACCTGCATCAGACAGATTAGGTGTGAACATCACCCCCCTGTCCCCACATCCCTATAGAGATATATGACATCAACCGCACCCATCCCCTCCTCACTGGTGAGCAGGTACATATTGCCTACTGAAAGGCAACATAAGTAAATCTCCATGAGGCCTAATAACATCCCTGTCTGCATCCTACATGAACTTGGGCATGTGCTCACAGTTCCATCACACACTGTAGTCAAACACAGTCTGGGCAACATCCACACCCCATCCACATGGAAGATGGCCACTGTCATACTGCTACACAGAAATGAACGGGGAATAAATGTTTATGCAATTAACTGTCCATCACTGGAGGGAATATGACACATCAGGGCCAGGAGTGCAATGCAAGCTAATATTGTGTTGATAGATTACAGGAGTATGGTGTAGTTGTGAATGCTGGCAACAAATATCCACTGTTGATGTGCAATTTCTGACCATACTGTTGACAACTGTACGAGGTGCTATGATGTGTTTCATGGTTTATGTCTTCCAGGCAAGATGCAGCACCCCCGAAATCCACCCTGCAGTGCAGCAGAAACATCTGAAATAATTGACACCATTGTTAGCCATTATGCAGTCATGTTTGGCCATACTCAGGAACATCTGCAGGAGAGGACCACCCTATGGAATGACCTAGTCCACAGGGTAAACAATGTTGGCCTGCACACAAGCACCTATGAACAGGTCTGGCATCATGCTACCGACTTCATACATAATGCCCAGAGAAGGGCTGTTGCCATAGCCAGAGAAGCGACAGCCACAGGTGGGGACCCAGTCATGCAGACCTGACTGACACCCACCGAACATCTCCTCGGCAATCTTGGTGCACCCACCCCAGGCACACAACATCTTGCTGAATCCAGCATTGTGGCTGTGGGTGCCCCCCACGCAATGGAAAAGGATTGTGCAGGTAAGGCCCTAGTGCACATTAGTAGAGTACTTTAGCAAACATACTTGTATCTGTAGTATATCTACATGCATATGTTGGATGAGATAGTAGTTGTGGACGCGGTTTGATAATGCACAGAAGTTCACATCTATGGTGATGGGCAGAATATTTCATAGTATTTTGTGTTGTACTGTTAATGTGCAGAAATGCTACTCCCCCCTGTACCAAGGCCACATGTGAGTCTGCTGACAGTACCTTTCTCCCACATCTATTTAGCTCCCTCTGGTCTACAAGTGGGACAGCAGCCTGTAGCTGGTGAGTATTTAATTGTTTTGTTGTGCTTTGCCAGTACACAACTAGCCATATTGCTTGATGTCCATGTTCACTTGTGGTGGTGTTAACTATAGTGCATCACAGTGGTCACCATGTGGGTCTATCTGAAGGGTAATGTAACATCCCTGCAGCATACCTCACAACCTGTCAGTGCAAGACATCTGGACAGAAATCAACATAGTGGGGGGACAAATGGGCTATGGTAGGGACATGTATGACAAATTAATCTTGTACAGTGGGCACCACAGTGTACGCACCCATGTCAAGGTGCCAAGTGTTTCTGATATATACAATGAGAGACCACAGTATTATATTCCACACCTTTTCCAAACTGTAATGTGACCATAACATGAACAATTAACTTGTAAAATCCAACAATATGTTAGGCCAGCAAATATGGTATGCACACCTTACAATATACTGGATGCATATGTGAGCACATCCTCCAAATAACACATTGTAGGAGCAGCTTGTGATGTAGTGGCAGCATTCACTCTGCTTGGTTACACACCTGCAATCAAGTACAGGGACTCAATGTAACAACGAATAACGGTCCACTGTCGAAGCAGTGTATTCATGACATTTGCTCAGATGCCTGTACCAGAAGCAGCCATGGCTTGCACACATCTTACAAAGTATTGTAGGGATCTCATATTTGGAAGGTATCAGTCAGGAGTAGGGTACAGCATTAACACAGCATTGCATATACCATGGAAAACAGTGGAGACAGTCATCAAAAGGTAGATTAAATATGGGACAAGAGTGCTGTTGAAAAGAACCTGACGTCCTTTCAAAACAGATGGAGGGACATGTTGAGAACTGGTCAGAAAGGCTGCCAGGAGACATGCAGCAACACTGGGGGACTTGCAGGACTATCTGGCAAATATTGATTGCATAGTACATGTGGCACCAAACAATTGGATTCTGAATAACTCTGGTCTATGGAGTAGGGTCAGTAGATAGAAGCATTTACCCATACCAAGCACCATGCAGGGCTGTGTACAAGTAGCAAAACATAGCACCAGGTCTCTCAAAGGCATGTGTTGAAATATGTAATGGTGTAATGAAACCAAGGTTCAAACATACAGCCACTATCCCTAAAGCTACATGTGGTGCACAAGCAACACCTTACTTCATCTGAAGACCACCATCTACATGTTGAAGCTCACTGGTGGCAGTGCCCTTCTTTGGGGTTGCTGTTCATTAGCTGGAACTAGGCCTGTAGGCATGATGAAGGGAATTATGAACGGTTCAAACAACACTTACAAGTAGGCCAGAGCCGTCAAGCATCTGCAAGATGGCTCAGGATGGAGAGGGGTTTCAGCTTCCAACACGACAATGACCTGAAGCATACATCCAAAACTACCTAGGAATGGCTCCACCAGAATACAATCAAGGGTATACACTGGGTCAGATAAAGACCAGACTTAACCACAATAGTAAACCCTCAGTGTGACCTTCGAATGTCTGTGCATATGAGCTGTCCTTGCCAGCTGACAGAGTTGGGGAACCTCTGCAAGGAAGACTGTCGAAATAATGCCAAGTCAAGATGTGCTATGCTGATACTCCCCTTCCCAGGAAGAGTGATTGCTGTAGTTCACTTAATAGGTGTTTCCTAAAAGCATTGGTTTAAGGGTGTCCACACCTGTGCAACCACTGTATCATACACATCTCACTCAGTATATTTCACAACTAACACATTTGTTTGTTTCTTGATTGGATTGCACAGGTCATATGTCACATTTAAGGTGGGTAATGTTTTTGAATGCAGTATTGTGGTCTCATTTTATATGATACAAGATACTGCCATGTTAACAGGGGTGTGTACACTTATCATACCCACGTTAAGTTTAGAAGGTTGTTGGTGTAACAGGATTTGTTTGAATATGCATTCACTGCTAGTGATGAGGTCTGCAAATCAAATGTATGTCATTAATTAGTGACATCAATCCTCATATGATCCCAGTTATATGTCAGACAAACACATAGGGGTTGTGAGGACAGAGAAAACATATGTGCCAGACATCTACACATTCTTCAGTGATTTGTACAGTTGTGAGGTATGGTCTACAATAGTTGCCACTGTGCTGTACAGGTGAACAGCAATAATGTGTACAAGGGTGCAGTGTGTGCTAGGGGAATGGATGACACCTACTAACAGTACTTATGCAACCCAGAGATGTATATTGTTAGTAACAAGGACTGAGAATGGCTGCAATGCATGATGATGAGACCTGTGTGTCATGTTACCTTTTGGGAAATGTGAGGTCTGTGTAATAGCTTTATGCCACCTCACCTGTAAGTGTCTGTGTGCATGGCAGCCAACCATAATGGGCAGGTATTAATTTACATTTATTGTCTTCTCCCACAGGTAGCAAATGGGGTCAGGGTCCCTCCTGCTTGGGAACTGATGTCAGTGTCTCCGCAGACTCTGACAATGATGATATGCATAGTGATTTACAGGCAAGGTTGTCAGGGGTTGAATCTGTGCCATTGGTTGGCATCCTACTATTTTCCACTCCATCCCAAAGACACAGTCACAATGCCCACACATACACCATCACCAGTGGCCATAGATGATGGACAGTCGGCTGGTGGTGGCATGGGACAGGCAAGTGCGGTGACTGTGGCAAGTGTGTCTGTAGACACCAGCCATAGCCAGATAACAGGCGAGGTCCCACATAGGCGGACAGACAGGGATGCTCAATGGGGGACTGCTGCTCATCATGACCCTGTCACAAGTGCCACAGCAAGTGTCACCAGACGCATGTTTTGGACCATCATGGAAGCATAGGCACAAAGTGAACAAAACACAAGACATCTTCTCAGGGTCATGAATGCCACTCTTCCTGCTATGTGTGACAACCTCCATGATCATGCTGATGTCCACCATTATTATGCTAAGGTCATGGATAGAGGGTTGGGAGAGATGGTGGGAATCATTGACCTTGGAATGTCAATCCTTGAACATGGAATGTCTGTGATAGAGCATGTGGTGGGAGTTGTCTGTCAGCCATGTGGACATAGGACAGCAGCACAAATAGCTGAGGTTCCACATGGCCATGCAGCTTGTCACTCTTGCAGTGTTAGTAACAGCAGCATGATTGCAGGGGGGGGTCACTGTCCATGCCACATTGCAGCAGCAGGCCATGGGCACGTGGTCTTGGCCGGTCCCAACTGGGACGTGGATCTAGCACACATCAGTCACCATCAGGGAGTAGTACTGCATCTGTCCTTGTGCCTGGTCATGCCAGTGGGTCCCCTGGCAGGCCCACTTTCCATGTCCATGGCCAGAGACAGTGAACTGCACACCCTGACATGTACATTCCACAGCTGTCCAACATGCCTCTGCGTAGGGCAGCCACAGGGCTTGACTGTGTGCAGCCATGCACACACACACACACACACACACACACACACACACACACACACACACACACACACACACACACACACACATCACCATCACAGCCAGGGCACCTCCAGACTTACAAACACCACCTCTGCACAACCTGTTTAATGAACAACCCCCAAACACACACACATGATGTCAACCAAATGGCCCAGCCTAGGTCTCTGGCAAACCCACACCATACCCTGTGTTAATGATAATACCTGTTCCATATCCCTGTCATCCATACCATTGATGCAGGGACATGCTCATATGTGTCTGATGCACAGGGTGAATTTAGTACAGTTTAGCAATGTGATGCTGTGTAAAGTGTTGACAACAAGCATGTCTAATGGATGCACATTAGAGTTTGTGGCTGTCCAGCCATGATGCCTTATTGTTGTTATAAAAGCTGACAGAAAGTGGTCTCCATAATGTATTCTGTTTGTCATCTAGGTGTCTGTGTGCCAGCAGGATGTGGCCCTGCAGACATTATCTACAAGGAGTATGGCAGTGTGGTAACACATTGAGTGTGTCATATCCATGGTACAGCTGTGCACAATTAACAGGTTTGCATAACAGTTTTTGCATGTGCCATGTATCTTATAGGGCTGAGGGTGTATACAGGTAAGTGTATGGTGGCTGACATCAGCAGGTCTTGTACAGTAGACAATGGTAGGTGTAGTGGGTGGAACACACCTCAGATTTGTAAATCCTACACACCCAGAGGGCATTGTGTTGACCCAACACACAGCGAATACTGCTCAAACACACACACACCCATACACACACCCATACACACACACACACACACACACACACACACACACACACACACACACACACACACACACACACACACACACACAGGCACACTCATGAACATGCATGCACATGCATGATCACAATTGCCAGTGTTCGGTATGAAATCCCTACTCATCGAGTTAGTGGTAGTACAGTATTATGCAGTTATCACAGGTGACACAGAGCTCATAGTGTGTTGAGTTTCCAAAGTACATGTATAGTGAGCAACATCATATGCCCTTCTAAGGTATGGCAATGGGTGGTGTAGTGGGTGTGACAGGTCTCATACTAATGTTATGCATGAGTGTAAACACTCCCAAACACTGCTATACACAGCAATGCACATACACACACACACACACACACACACACACACACACACACACACACACACACACACACACACACACACACACACACACACACACACACACACACACACGTGTGCCAGTACTGTGATTAAGAGCCCTACCTCTCTAGCTGCTCTTACCATACTGTTACATAGCTGTTGCACACAGCACAGGGCTTATAGGTCTGCAGAGTGTGTACAGATACCTCTATGGGTCATGTAAAATGCGGCCCATCGTACAGTGGAACATAGGACGTGTGCTGGAAGTATGATGGCCTACAATTGTGATGCCTTGCCACCCAATGGATATATTCCTCATTCAAACATACACACTTAGGATACTTGTCTTGCATGCACACACATACACACAAACACGCACATACACACACACACACACACACACACACACACACACACACACACACACACACACACACATACACACTTGCCAGGACTGAGCTTCATGGGATCATGTGTTCATAGGTGTGTACCAGGCTACTGGGCATGGAGCCATGACAAGCCTAGCCCATGAGAGTACCCTGGAATCAATCAACCTGATATTTTTCCCAGTGTGTCTATCAACCATTGCCACTTGAGTGATGGCCATGGTGGCAGTTAAATGCCCCATCCACTCCTCCAGATTTCTCTTGAAGAGGGCCAGTGAGGTGCTCTGACATGTATGTGACATATATTGCATTACATGTCCACCCGCTGGATTATGCACCTGTCCCCAGCATGTTCTGATGATTGTGGTAATGAGGTTAATGTATCCATGACATATGATGCAAGCAGATCAGAGTTTCACTAGATATGGAATTCCTAACACAACTAGCCACACATGGCATTGTCAGTAAAGCATGGATTATCTGTAAGTAGCCAAGATGTGGCCAGGAATACTTGGAGGTATTGCACTCTGTCCATATAGGGCAGTTGTTTGTAGGCTAGGGTCCTATTTGTGAGGTACACTTGCAGCCTCCACAGTTGTTGCAGGTGTCTAGAGAGCTACATGGCAAATGGACCATTGTGCCTGCTAGTTGGCCTAATGAGGAGAAAGTAAAGGGAGACATTGACCTCTTACTTACAGGATGACACACCCTTGCTTATGAGATGTGCCACATATAAGTTATTCTGTCCACAGTAGCAATGTGGTGGCCATAAATGAGGTCACTGTCAGCCTGTATTCCCAGGCCTCTTTTAAGGACTTCTGTGTCCATTTGACTACCAGCAGTGTGTTAATTCAGGGTAAACACATTGATTCCACATGGGATTGCAACACATTTCTTTCCATTCAGCCTAAGGCCAGTGTTCTGACAACAGTCAGATGTCTCAGTGGGACCTTTATGCAGGATGTTGACATGATATGGGGATGTACACATAGCACCCACCTTGCAATTGTCTGCAAACATTGTCAGCCAGGGTCATTTTTTGTTGTTCTGGATGTCAGAGACATACCTGACAAACATGAGGGGGACCCATGACCAGACCCTGTGGTACTCCACTCGTGACTGGTTGGCAATCTGACATGGAGTCAACTACCTTCACACTGTGGGTCTCATGCATGAGCCAGTTTGCAACCCACCAAGTGATATAGGGGTTGATGCCTAGATGGCTGTGTTTGTGTATGATTCCTCAGTGGGGAATGGTATCACAGGATTAGAAGAACCGCCTATCTTGTTTTTGTGTCCATACTGTTAAATAGTTAATTTACATGCCACACAGCTTATAGGGCTGCAGACTGCCCACAGCTACCACTACACTAGTTGACAACAGTGGGCCCTGTACAGTGGACATTTGGATGTGTACTGGGTGCAAACATTTTGCAAAACACATCCCCCATTGGATATGATACACAACAAAACACATACACACCAGTATTGAGATTAGAACGCCTACCTATCTATGTCTACTACAGGGTTACACAGTTATCAGATGCACAACAGAGCTTATACCATTTTGCCTAGTCCAAAGGTACTTCTAAGATGAAATACATCAACAGGACTACTAAATTAGGGTGAGGGGAGGTGTAAAGTCTGGCACACAACTCAAAATGTCATAAACCACACAGTATATGATTTTCACACACATACACAGTTGCTGGTACTGGGATTAGAACTACTGCCTATCTAGTTATTTTTACTATAGTGTTACACACTTATCAGATGTGTCATGGAGTTTATACATTTTTTTTTCTCAAAAAAGTTTTTATTTAAATGTTTCAATGCATAGTAACAGTAGTAAAGAGAAAACAGCATGGTTAAAAACAACATATCCAACTGTGTAAAGAACAAGTTAACAACAACAGAAAGCCAATACTTACAATAAGAAAAATAAAACCTTAACATATAACTATGCACAGTATATACAACAGAAGTCACATCTATAAAATAAATTTTTGTATCTAATAGAAGGGAGATAAGCGAAGGAGCATATCAGAATGAGATGTGTGAATGAAGCATGTAAGCTCTTTGTTAGATCCAGGTATAATGTATAAATATTTATAAACTGAGACAATGAAAGGTATAGTCTAATTCTATTGCAACAAGTTAGAAACATAGTTTATTAGAGTAGACTGGAGTAACACCATTATTTACTTCTTGAGGATTAAATCCAACAAGTATCCCCAGTATTTATGGTAGTATTGCTTTTGTTTTGTAGCAGTGTATGCTAATTTATGGGAGGAAATATACTTGATAGCTAGACTACAAAAATCTTTCCATGAGATTAAAGATTGATCATCCCAGTTTTTGGTTATGTAAAATTTAATAAGGGCACAGATAGAAATAAGAATATGTTTTAGGATTTTAGGAAATTTGGTTGTGGTAATATGTAAGATAGCCATTTCCCATGAAAAGGTGGATTTTTCATATCCTATCTTCTCTAATTTTACTTTTAGGGAACACCATAGGTGATGGACTTTTTTACAGCTCCCCAAAACATGCAAAGTATCTGCAATTTGATTTGGGCAATATGGGTAGATTGCTGAATGTTTGGGATTGAACTTATTAAGAATTGATGGCATATAATAAGCGTTGTTGTTAATCATGATTTGGGTACATAGCAAATGCTTGAAGAGAATAAGTTTAATGGTATTTTCAATTACCATTTTTTATTTTCTTCTGAAATGAGTTGGCTTCTTCCCTGCCAATAAGTTAAGAATAAGAGGGAGCTCTGAGATGTTATGCTTGTTATTCATTTATATGTCCTAGAAACCATTTTATCTTTAGGTGCTAGGTTTTTAAATATTAGAGTAGCTAGGTTAATTTTCTGGTGGTCAACTTTAGTAAAAGGTAGTTTAGTTTAACTTAGATAAAGGACCTGTCTAAGAATGGTAGTGTATTTCCTTGGGACGTCAAATTTCTTCCTTAGTTGTATTATATTGGTTCCTGCCATTTGTATAATTCCCACACTGTGAGGTCCTTTATTAGAGGGAAGTTAGTTAAATTAATTGGTTGATTGTTAATTGATAGATTAGGATTTAGGTGGAGCAGTTGTATGAGAGCAAGGACTCTGGAAAGTTGTATAGATCTGAATAAATTTTGAATAGTTGACATCATATGTTTAATCAGTGCATGAAGGTTCCTAGTGTAAGAGTCTCTTTGATTTAAATTCAAAAAGGGGAGGGGTTTTGGGTTAATGTCAAGGGATTTAAGTTGATTATACCAGATTTTAATCCATAGGGGTGTCCAACAACTCAAGTTAGGGTCATAATTTACTAGTTGGATCAGTCTACAAGAAGTGATTATATTATAGTAAAGTTTAAAGTCTGGCAACCCCAGGCTTCCTTTATCCTTTGTTAAGGAAAGTTTATCACATTTAATTCTAACAGATTTAGGATGCCACAGAAATTTAGATATGACTTTCTCTACATCCCCAAATAACTTTTGCAGAATGATTGAGAAAGTAGCATATAGCTGGAAAATAATTCTAGGTAAGACATTCATTTTGACCAGACTAGCTTTTGATAGGGACATATTGATATTTCTCCATCTGTTAATATCATTTTCAATGTTTGACCATGTATGTAATAAATTGTTCTTAATGATCTCATTAAGGTTAGAAGTGTAAGTTATGTCTAGGTATTTTTATCTGGTATTTAGGTTTAAACTCACTTGTAGGAATGTAGAATTCTTTATGGTCCAAAAGATTTATGGGGAATATATAAGATTTACTCAGATTTATTTTATAATTGGATATAACAGAATATAAGTCTAGTGAATTAAGTACTTTTGGGAGATCAGTGTTACAAAGTTTAAATATAAGTTTAAATCATCAGCAAAAGCAGAATATAAAAGCTTTATATTTGATATTTTAGGTATATGGTGGAAGTTTTTTGGGGATATATATAGAAGCAGGGGTTCTAAATAAAGATTAAAAAGACAGGGAGAGAGGGGGCATCCTTGCCTTGTACCATTAGAGAGGGAGATAGGGTTGGATTTGAATTTAATTTGAATAGTGGAGGCTTTTAGATAAAGTACTTTAATTATTTTTATGAATTCTTGTGGGATTCCAAAGGAGGGCAGGACATTGAACAGGAAATCTAGGTTTACTCTATCAAATGCTTTGCTTGTGTCAGCAGTAAGGACGTATCTTGGATACCTATCATTGTATAGAAGTCTTATAATAGTATCTAAGAGAAGGGTGTTATCACATGTTTGTCTATTCTGCGTAAAACCCATTTGTTCATGCAAGATAATGGAAGGAAGTATGCTTTTCAATATATTAGCAATAATGTGGGCTAGAATCTTAAGGTCAGTATTGATATGGGCAATTGGTCTATAGCTGGCTGGGTCTAATGGGTCTGAATTTGATTTAAGAATTAAACATTTTTTAAGTTGTTAAGATATGTATCTGTTATGCCATATTGAATTATGTGATTAAATATATTTAATAAAATTTTAGAAGCCGGTTCAGAGACTTTTTTTGTAGAATTCTATCATTTACCCATCAGGGTCAGGAGATTTACCTGGTCTAAGTTTATTAATTGCAATTTTGATTTCTTCAACTTGCAGGGGTGATTTTATGAGGTTCTTTTGATAATCAACAATCTCTGGGAATTTTAAGTTATGCATAAAATCTTCAAATTTGTTTGTGGGGGAGAGTTTGGTAAATTATATAGGTTTTTGTAAATATCTTCAAATGTGTTTATAAAGTCTTGGTCTTTATACTTCGACATACCTTTGTATTTGATTTCTTTGATCCTAGGAGGTCCATTTTTAATATTAATCTGGCGTGGGTTCTTGAGGGAATTTGTGCCCACTCTGAGTATTGGTATATCAATCTCATCTCCACAAATGAGATATTTCCTAGGTAGAGATTGTGCAATTGCTTTTGCAAACCGGTCATTGTATCTTCTAACTCCTTTGAGTATTTATATTGGAGTTCTAATTTAATGTATTTGATCTGGGTCTCCAGTTTGAGTTTAAGATTATTGTTTTTTCATGTACCGCAAATATTTTTGGATAATAAGCCCATTGCACATCATAAGGGATTTGATTACAGATAAGGTCATTTTCCAGTTGGGCAAAAGTAGCATTTATATCCAGTATTACTTCTTGCACTTGAATGATATTAGGATTAAGAGTCCAGTTGATGAAATAAAAGGATCTTTGGTTAAAAGATGAGATGTTAATGGAGATATTGATTTTGGAATTATTTGATATGGATCTAGGGGATACACTGTAGTTTAGTCTATAAGAAGTGAATGTTTGGGAGATTAGAAAAGCATCAATTATTGACCAGGTTTTATGTGTGGTTGAGAAAAAGGTGAATGTAGGTATAGAGTTATCATGTTGAAATTTTGTATAGGGGTCCATCAAATCAAAGGTATCTTGTAATTCTTTTAAAGCCATAGTAGTATGTTGAGATTGTCTAGTCTCTCTATGTGATCTATGCTTGTGTGGACTAAGCAAACATCCCAATCCCCTCCTATAATGTATAAGTGATTTGGATAATTAACTAGGATAATGAATATATCATAAATAAAAATATGTTGGTTTTAACAGAACCTATAGACATTAACAAAGAGTAAGGGCTTATTTCAGGTATGATAGTTACTAGTAAACAGAACCCATCTTCCATTACGATCACTTTTGATGGAGGTGATCTCTCCTTGATAAGATTTATTAACTATAATAGCTATACCCCTAGATGACGAGTTATATCTTGCAGCAATTATTTGTTTCACCCAATTCCTCTTTCTTTCATTGTCCCAAAGTTGATTGGTCATAAGTGTCTTGTGTAGAAAAGTTACAGTAGATTTATTTTGAAATGTGAGATGCATGATTAGATTTCTTTTTTTTTTTATCTGATAACCCCTTAATGTTCCATGAATCTATCGTAATCATTATCACAATCTGGATTTGTTTTTAAGAATGTTGTTGAGAGATAAAATTATGATTGAATATGTATATTTGAAGCTATTATGGTAGAAAATATTTTAAGTGAGGTGACTTCTAAACTCCTTAACCCTATATAGGTGCCTAACCACCCATCCCTCTGTGAAAGTACGGAGATATTTATTGGATAGCTGGAAATAGTTAGAGTTTGGGCTAAGGTGAAAAAAGCAAGTAGCACAGGGATGATAAAATTACCTAAATTGATCCAAACGTAGACAATCATTAGCTACAAACTGTGCAAAACAAATCCTTTTAATTAATGACAACTGAGGGAAGTCATTATCTAACCTCATAGTTTAATCATAGTAATATCTGCTTAAATATCCTGCTAGAATTTGAAAGGCAACAGCACAGGGATAATTTGTAATACCAGCTGTTAGGATGTTGCAAGTCTTGATAAGGATAAGAATATTCCAACTAAACCAAGCAAAAATATAAATAAGTCTGGTCGAAGAGGTATAATAGTAAAATAACAAAGCTTTAACAATCAGTTCTAGCAGCATTCTACTTATAAAGGCATTTCTTAATTTTAAGACAAACATATCTCTATATGTATACTAATCTGAAAAGGGTAATGAGCCCCAAGAGTCAGACAATTTTATATTTTATATAGGGCTTAGTAGAAGTTCCTTTAAGACATATTAATTCTCTTAGGAAAGTAATGATGCAGAAAAGAGGAAGGAAACCTTACTTCAAGATAGGATATACTCAGTAAAGCCATTGGTATAGCAGGAGTTAACAGGTGTTTAGCTTATTATTTACATCAAGTGTAAAAACAGAGTTATTCTTGTTTACAGTTATCAAACCAACAAAGGAATTGAATGTAGAATATCTTGGTTATAATTGCTCATACATTAATAAGTCTAAGTACTCTATAGAAGTGATTGTAGGAGCTGATTACATCTGATTTCAAGAGTTAGAAAAAGCTGCAGACATAACACTATTAGTATATAAAAAAGAAAAAAAAATCCACATCATTATTTTGTAGGTTCTGTAATTATACAAGTGGCCTGCCTGTTTGCTGTTTCTACTAATGAAATCTACCTTAGCAAATTTTAGGCAAAAATATAGTTTTGTCCATTTCTATCATTCAGATAGTCTTGTAAAGCTAGTGTATATCTATCAAATAAGCTTTATTAACTATCAGGTTGCAATTAGTATGAAGATCAGCACCGTAAAAAAGTTGGTGAGTCATTTGCTGGCTATTACAAAAGTCATTCTTAAACAGCTAGTTGAGATAGAACACAAAGTCTAAAATGAAACCTTTTGCACTACTTGCTGATATGTTCAATCTCGGCTGTTTTCTTGTGATTTAATGAGTCCGTTTGTTACAATTAGATTTGCAGCATTTTTGTAACACCAGACTAATAAAAGTTATTTTCTTTTTAACTTAGAGCTTTGTAGCCAAATTGTCATATTCTAACCTTTGAGCCTAGCATTATTTTGATCTTGTATTACAAAAGAAAGAAATCCGCCATAATATTACTTTGGCAGTACCAGGAATATACTTAATATAGTTAGAACAATGCTGTACTATTGAATGTGTTATTTATTAACAGAAATTCTAGTCCAGTAAAAAAAAAAGAAAAAAGGAAACAGTACCAAAATTTACTGCTGATTGCAGCTATAAGGCTTAAGTTTCCTGATTTGTACGAATGAGTGGAAACATTATCTTCAACTTCTGTTCTCATATTTCTTTATGGCTTGATGTTTAAATTAAAAAAAGTAGTATTCTGATGAGAATATAAAAATATAAGGGTTTCCGAGCTTCTGAACACTAAAACAGGTGTTCACAACTTGTTTTCTATGATTTAGTTGTTCCCAATGAGGCATAAGGGCAGAACATGAGTCAGAGATGACACTGTTTGGGTTAAAGGGTAAGATTACATCCGTTCCTCATAGTCATGGATGGATTTCTGGGAAATAGAATGCCGAGATTCTAACAGACATCAGGCTGTTGAAACATAATCTTATTTCATTAAAATAATGCAGCTAAGGCATAAAAAAGGTGGAAACCTCTTGGTTTGCTTGTCGCTTATCCAGCAATTTGCAGAGTAAGTTGTTTTATGCAGGATTCACTTTAAAAATACATAAAAAAGTGGATTTGACCTCCTCGGGGGTTTAAACTGATATTTTGGTAACCTTCTGGTAGAAGATTAACGTGGCAGGATATTTCATCTGGAAACTAATTTTATTTCCAGTAGATAGGAACAATACTTGCTGAGTTTTTGGCATTTCTGTTTAATTTCTAATGGAAGGTCTTGTGATATAGCAATTTTATGACCTTTCCAAGTAAAGGTCTTTTCGCTTTGAAGGCCACAAGTATGGCTTGAACATGTGCTGAGTTCAGCAGTCTGACATAAATTTGCCTTGGGGTTTCATGTATTTGAGAATGCTTGATAGATCTGTAGGCTCTTTCTATTATTATGACATTTAGAAGATCCTTGTTGTCAAGTAATGTGTTTAAAACATCTTTGATTATTGTATTAAGTTGGGCATTTTCAAATATTTTTTTTATTTTCCAAAAAATATAATGTTTAACAATACAATCATCAATACACAAGTATTCTTAATCTTTATATACACTATGTACAATTTACCTGAACAAAAGAGGGGAAAAAATTAATAAAATATATGAAATTAGTAACAAAAATGTATGATATTCAATTAATAAAGTATAAAGTTACACATTAATTATTTAGGGTTCATTTTTAATGTCTCAATAAGAGTTAAATGTTTTTCCCCAAGGATTGTTTGTCCATGTTTTAGGTAAAATTCTCAATTCCTTCACCTTGATTTCTAATGTCGCTGTTTCTTCCATCAATCTCAAGAATTCTTCCAGAGTAGGTTCTTGTGAAGACTTTCACTTTCTACTTATACATTTCCTCGCCATAGATAGTATGGACCAAAGTAGGTATAGCTCTTTCTATCAATTGAGAGTAAAACAAATCTTTTATTTTCTGTTAACTTAACATTTAATTTACAAGTATGGAAAATATTTACATGGAAATATATCAACAGGTCATTTATTACACCTGATAAACAAGCCAAATTTAATTCACTTGATAAATCCATTTGTTGGAGATGTTCTTTAAACTGTAAAGCTGATTGGTCTCATATTTTTTGATAGTATTATTATAAAAAAAAAATTCTGGGAAGAAATTACTATTTTTCTCCATGCTATATTCACAGATACCTTAATTTTAACCAAATCTTTAGTCCTCTTAAATGTTAATGATACTACTGGAATGAATATGTTGTGCATTTTCAAAAGACTCAAGAATACCTCTCAGGATGATGCTATTATGTCAGTTTCTGACCTCAAGATCTAGCATTTTTTTGTGTAAATCTTTGATGGTGTTGTCACTGCCCTGCAGGTTTTAAGTTCGTTTATTTTGATTTCATTGTCCATTGATTTTTCTTCATTTTGCTCAAGCCTAAGCATAATTTGGGTTAGGTTAGATCCAAACGGGGCTAGTTTGTCAGAAAAACATTGAATATCAGTTTGCAGAGGTTGCAATGCCATTTTAAGGTCTTCAGTTGTTAGAGACTGATCTTGTATTGATCTAAGGGCTAACTTTGTGACATCTTGCTGTGGCTTACTAGTTTTTTGCCTTTTGGAAGAGGTGTCCTTTTCTGTAGTAGTAATCAGAGATAATTTGGTTTTGGTAGTTAATGTTTCCATTTGGTCTGACTGATTATCTATTTCAACTACAGAAGTAACTGAAATTACTGGATGCAGTTCAGTTTGCTAATACCAAGTCACACAGTTCTTCTTCTGTGTTGTTTCTTTTGTTTGGGCCTCAGTGTCTAGAAGTGTCCACACCATGTGGTTCAGGGTTCAGCATCCAGTAAGTAATATTTAGGTGCAAAAATACATTTTCTTCTTGAAATATTGGTGAAAATAGATTATATTTGCATTCTTCCTTCAAGCCTTAGAGATTTAGGATATTTTCTTTGAATGATGCGCCAGCAAAAGGTCAGATAATAATTAAGAGTTGAGGAGCTGCACAGCTGGTGTGCTTACAGGCTGTCCACCATTTTGAAATCCAGAGTTTATACAATTTTACCTAGTCCAAAAATACTTCTAAGGTGAATGACATCAACAGGACTACTAAATTAGGGCGAGGGGAGGTGTAAAGGGTGGTGCACAACTCAAAATGGTATAACCCACACAGTATATGATTTTCAAACAAACACAATCACAAAGAGTTGCCAGTACTGGGATTAGAACTCCTGCCTATCTAGTTATTTCTACTACAGTGTTATGCAGTTATCAGATGTGCCATGGAGCTTATGCAATTTAACCAACTCCAAAGGTACTTCTAAGGTGAATGACATCAACAGAACTGCTACATTAGGGTGAGGGGAAGTGTAATGGGTGGTACACAACTAGAGCATCAGACTCTTAATCTGAGGGTCCAGGGTTCGTGCCCCTGCTTGGGCGCCTTATTGTTGGGAGGGTGGCCTAATGGTTAAGGTGTTTGCCTCACAAACACAAGGTGCAGGGTTTGAGTCTCACAAGGGATAACTGGCTAGGCTTAAAATGGCTCGCAAGAGCAGTTAGCTTAGTACTAACCTATGAACCTATGAACCTATGAAAATGGTATAACACACACAGTATAGGATTCGCACACACACACACACACACACACACACACACACACACACACACACACACACACACGCACACACGCACACACGCACACACTCACACACACACACATTTATCAGTATTGAGATTATAACCCCTGCATGTCTACTTATTTGTAATGCAGTGTTACACAGACTGACACATGGACAAAGGTGCTGATAACTGCACAGCAGAGGTAAAGTATTACAGGTGGCAGAAAGTCTGCCTTCAGTTTTTCCCTTATATCTTGCTAATTATTTCTGTCTTGCACTTTAAATAGCATAATAGCTTTGCACTTCAACAGGTTATTGTATCAATATGTGCAGTACACCTGGGAGCCATCAGCAGTACTAGTTCCTCACAGAATTATCCCCAGTACTTAGTAGTTATGACCACCCTCCTGGCATGATTGAAGTGCAGTTTTCTGTGCTTTTGACCATTAACCTGGTACACTTGTCCATTCTGAGGCACTGTTGCAACTGCCACATGTACATAGCACCCCTCTCCTCTAAACTCCAAACACTCAGACCTGTGAGAGTTACCTCTGTGGAAATATGCACTCTCCAGTGAAGACTGCACTAGCTGGTCAAGAGGGTAAGGTCAACACCTGCACCACACAATGTGGAACACATAGCTCAGCACAACACCCACTATGACTGCCCTGACATACATTGAAAAATATATGACAGTAAGACACTGCATACAGCCTAACTTGATCTGGCCAAGGCTTTTGATACCATTCCTCAGTCAGGAATTATTGCTTAATCCACCAAATTAGGCATCAACCCTTATATCTGTAGGTGGGTTGCAAATTGGTTAACAGAACACACAGTGTGACAGCGGCAAAATACAACTCAAACTGGCAAGCAGTCACAAGTGGAGTTCCACAGGGATCAGTACTGAGTAGAGTCCTGTCCAGCATCTACTTCTCAGGAGTCCAGCCCAACACAGAGTAACTCTGGCTAACTAAGTTCACAGAGCACTGCAAGCTGGGAGTGATCATTAATGCCACATGTGATGCAGACATCCTATGGAAAGGCCTCACTGAGACCAATGCATGGTGTGGAAACCATGGCCAGAAGCTTAACACCACAAAATGCATCATCATCCCCTTTGGTAAAATACTCAGTTCCCAGTAAGTACCACATTGATCAGAGTCCATTGAGCACTGTAGGCATTATAAGAGATCTGGGAACACAGGTTAACAGCAACTTCTCCTTCAAACACCACATTGCCACTGTGGTCAGGAAGTTCTTCTATGTGGCACCTTGCATTACCAAGGGTTTTTCATCCAGGAAGACAGAAGTAATGATCTCTGTCTACTATTCCCTTATTAGACCACTCATCAGATATTCTAGCCCATTTGCCATGTACCTCAATAGACACCTGCAATAGCTGAAGAGGCCACAGAAGCACCTCACAAAGAGGTTCCTAGGCATTAAATACACATCTTACACAGACAGACTCAGAAGACTCCAGCTATTCTCTGTATCATATCACCTAGTTAGAGACTATCTGTGCTTGACTTACAAAACCATGTCTGGCCCAGCTGTTTTAGACATGCTACATATAAAGACATCACAATCCCTCCACACCACACACTGCAGAGACTTCTACCATATTACCACAATCACCAAAACATGCTAGTGGGACAGGTCCCTCACCAAGAGACTGCACATCCCCTGGAATACATTTCCCATACATGTCATGCAGAGCAGCTAGCTGACCCTGTTTCACAAAAGTCTTGATGAGTAGATGGGTAATAGACAGTTCATCCCCAGGATCACTGCAGTGGCTCTGCTTCATACAGGCACTGGGAAGTAACATCTGGTGCCACAATGGCAGGTCCCTTCTATGGGCTAGACTTGTAGATGCTCCTGGGCCATTAGCATGCTACACATTTATGAACCTATAAGAGGAATTACATCAGCAGGATATAAAGTGGGGCAGTGGGTGTTAAACTTAGCAAAATGCTTTGCCCTACAAACAGAAACACTTCAACACACACATACTGGCAAGATGTGAGAGTAAAACACCTACCTAACTAGTTATTTGTACCATAGCATTACACAGTTACCACACACGCCATAGAGCTTAGGAGGATAAGGCCTGAAGAAAGGGACTTCTAAAGTGAGTAATATCTGCAAGACTGCTAAAATGGGAAAGGGGAAGTGTACTGGGTTTGAATGGACACAAAAGCTTTGACTTGTAAACACACACAAAAATGCTCAGTTTGACATTGCCAGGACTGAGATTAGAACTCCTACCTAGCTAGTTATTTGTATTATAGTGTTTTGCAGTTATTGCATGTGCCACAAAGCTTATAGGGCTGAGGCTTGATGATAGGGACTTCTGAGGTGAGTGATATCTGCAGGACTGCAAAAGTGGGAAAGGAGAAGTGTACTGGGTTTGAATAGACCCAAAAGTTTTAACTTCTAAACACACACAGTTTGACGTTTGCCAACACTGAGATTAGAAGTCCTATCTAACTAGTTATCAGTGGCAGCTGGTGACTTGAGATTAAAGGGGGGGGGCTGCAGAAGACAGTTGGATGGGTGAGGCCAATGGGAAGGGGTGGAGATCTGCTCAAAACCACAACAACTGGAACTTTAAATACACTGCCCTTGGTGCCAAAGCGTCATTACAAGAGTCCAATCAAGACAAAATGAAGTGTAGAAGAAAAAAATATTTCAATGCATTGGCTAAATGACAGCTTATTTAATATCTAGATGGACACAGAAAGGTTGTGAGGCATGAAAAAATTCATTAATTTTTAAATACATTACTGGAATGCCAGTTAAAATCAAGTATAAAAAAAGACAAGCAGCACTCAAGTCAAACCACTTCTCCTTGCAATGCAGTTCCAATTATAATTTATATTCAGCTTTATAAAATTACCAAATAACATGCTGAAAGTAGCAATCTGTGATACCCCCACTTGTAGAAATGTTTCTTATCCAAAAAAGACCTGCTGCTTGACAACAACTATCTACTTGTTTCATGGGGAAGACGTGATCAAAGTTGAAAATGAACAGCAAACAAGAAACAAGCTCAAGATAAATTGCTTAAAAGATCACTGCATAATAAATTTAGCATTCTGTTTAATTTATGGGTAAAGCCTGCAAAGGTGACTGCAAGTCTACAACAAAATGTAATGAGCTTCTGAAAATACTGTAATCCTGTCCTTTATTACAAATACTGTCATATGCATTTCATTACCTAAGGCTTATACGTTATCTAGTTATGTAAATATTATCTGCATGGCAACAAAAAAGGCTTTCAGTATTGATAATTCTTTAACAGTATGCTTATTAAAACTCACTTGCATCTTACAATCTCCGACAAGCTTACCTGTTGGCTATTAAAGCACTGCTACCTAAACACAGAGCAACAGGGCACTGCGACAGCATGCCTTTTCTGAATAATAAGAAGCATAAATCAACAGTATAAAAATATGACATCAAACCAGAACATTCTACAAAATCAAGGACAGACGAAAAGCCACTGCCGTACTTCTGTCCCCCTTGGATGGGGAAATACTCTGCACACTTACACTGCATAACTGCTCCTTGCCTTGCTTGGACACATCAAGAGTCATTACATGGGGGAGTGGGGTGCAACAAGTATGTCACAATTTGAAATGTCTCTGGCTGACAGTGATGGCTCTGACACTCATACCTCTCAACCTCAGAGCAAGAAATCTGGACAAAGCCATACATAGAAGTGGGACACAGGCCCAAAAATAAGGACAATTTTTAAATATTGCTCTTATAAACTTAGAAAGATAATAAAATAGTAGTAGGTCTTGCATTAGTATGAATTTTCTGAAGGGTATGTAATCTGACACTCAAATGTCTGCCATTATTTTCTAACTTCAGTCTTTAATGATTTGCCACTAATTTGACAGAAAACCACAATTTTATGATAAATGGACCAAAAATGTGATGCAAAAATATAAAATTGCCATACAATACAGCTGGGAACCTGTCAAAGAAGGGACACCTTTTTAATATTAGTACTGTTAACTTGAGCAGCTGACAAAATTAGAGAATCTACATGCATTTCTGAAATAAAAGTAATCTATAACTCTGATCATTACAGTTATTTATAATTGTAAAGCCTCCATGTTTTCTTCCAAAATTGTTACTTTGCAGAGGGATTATTAGGGGCATAGCAACATTTTGAGCCAAAATTGGGGACAGTTGAGAGATTTGGATATTCCTAATTCTATAAAGCAATTTATTTACATGTACCTCTCAACCTCTTAATGCAGGAAATCTGGACGAAGCCAAATATATTGGGGGAACATACAAACAGTACTAAAAATTGCTCTTGTATAAACTTAGGACAGTTGGTAGAATAACAGATAGTTGATAGAATAACAGGTCTTGCTTTAGCATGCATTTTCTGAAGGTTACGACGTCTGAAACTTAATGTCTGTCATTATTTAGTGACTTCATTCCTAAATGATTTGCCAGAAAACCACAAATTTTATGAGGAACAAACCAAAAATAATAAGAAAAAATCTATTAATTCTGCAAAAATCTGGACAGTTGAGAGGTATAGTTTAGCTGGGGCTGTCTTGAGTTTGCTGCCCTTCCCCCTCACAAAATCATGGTCGAATGGAGCCTCTCCCCTGCGGCCATTCCAATGCCCCATTCCTTGGTTATTTCGCCCCATTTACTGTAAACACTAATATGCATACTGCTTTACTTCTGCAATGATTTGGATTTTATTTGAAAGTTTTATTTCGCATTTTACAGCAGAAATACTAATAAATATCTGCTAAACAAAGCAATGCAGTCTCACAATGAAAATAGACTTGGCATTAAAACTCTGCCCTTGAAACTCGCATTCATTGTAACAGCATTGAAACCCACATTCGAAGAAAATATATTTTGCCAGTGGCAGATAAAGATTAACTTTGTTTTCAAATCATAGGCCCTTTGCACATGAAAAATACACGTTCTCTTTGATACACCTTCCTGATTGTATTAAATTACATTCCTTGTACAATACAGTACAGTTGTTAGAGGGTGTTTTAAATTTATTGTTTTGAACATTTTTCCAGTAAACAATGAAACAAAATGCATGCACCAATAATGACAAAACTGCCCAAGTCAGAACATTTCCATCATAAAAGTCTACTCAGATTTCTACATTCCACCATTATCAGTAAATATGCACAATCTCTGAAGTAGTAAACGTCATCTAAATAATTCTACATTAAAGAAATCTGTAACTAATGAAGAGGTTGCTGCTAACAAAGAACTTTATATTTCATTGTTTCATCTACAAATAAAGTGTCTGTTGCCTTTGGGGAATAAATTGCTTATGTTGCATTAAAAAAATGATAAGTTAGTAACATTAAAATAAGGAATGGATGGCAAACTGATAACAGGTTGATAGTTACTAGGTATCTTTGCCAAAAAGGACTGCAGCATCCACCCCCCTTTACAACACAATACAGTATCAGCAATGCATCTACCTACTATGGGAGTAGAACCCACAGCCTTCTGCATCAAAGGCAAGTACACTACCTGTTGTGCTATTAACAATACAAGCAGAGTCGGCATAAGCAGCACTAATCTTTTGCTCCCCTGCAGCTCTCAGCTCCTTGTAAAATTTACTCGACACTCAGCTATATCTCTGAACTTTGCAGCACAAGAAATCTGGAAAAAAACAACATTTATTGGTGGGGGGGACAAAAGCCCAAAAATCAGGTTCATATTTTAAACATTGTTTGTATAATGTTTAAAAGTTGTTAGAATAAAATGCCGTGTTACCACCAGACATATCACTGCCAAGTCTGGAACCCAGGACCATGTGCAAAATAGTCAGAGCAACATACCACTATGCCAAATCAGCTGTTTTGTGAAAAAGAGGAAGACTGAAACTTAAATGGCTACCATTTAGTGAATTCATTTCTCATCATAGCTCTCAACCTTAGCACAAAAAACCTGGGTGAAGCCAATAATGGGGGAATACAGTCCAAAAAATAGGGGCAAATTTAAAATATCCATCTTATAAACTTAGAAAATTGCTAGAATAAAAGGTTTTGTGTTACCATGTACTTTCTGAAGAATATGAAGTCTGAAATTCAAATGCCTGTCATTTTTATTTAACATGGGGTGGCGAAAGCTGACACACTCTGGCTAGGCTTATAAATGCCCTCGGGCAGATAGCCTAGTACCTACCTATGAACCTATTTGTTAACCAGGAAAGCCCGACTTGGAACAAAAGCCAATTTTCAGCACAGGCCCAGGGAGAAACCCTCCAGACACATGTCTTTGTAAGATGAGAGGACATGCCGACTCCACACAGAAGGTATCCCAGCCAAGAATCATTCCAATGAAGCTGTAGTTGTCAGGCAACAATGCTACCACTGCACCACTGACTGTGTAAGGAAACAAAAATACAGAAACCACAGATTTTAAGAGGAACAGAGCAGAACAAATATGAGGAAAACATCTGTACTAAGATGGGAGGACATACAGACTCCACACAGAAATCACCCCAGCCAAGAATCAAACCAGAAAAGCTGTAACTATCAGGCAACAATGCTACCCCTGTACCACTGACTACACTACTGACTGACTAACAAAAATATAGAAACCACAGATTTTATGAGGAACAAAACAGATCAAATATGAGGCAAACATCTGCAATTTTTTTTACAAATGGTGGTGGGTAGGGAATTCAGGCCCTTGCCACCTACATACAAGGTATAGGGTTCAAGCCTGAAGTATTCCCTACAACACCACCATGAGTTCTCTCTAGCTGCCAGTATATAGCAACTGGGGCATTACACACACACACACACACAAGCTCACCTTCACTTAATCTCTGCCGACGAGCAAATCCACCCAGTAATCCTCTCTGCCGATGAGCAAGGGCTTGTGATTGGTCCAGCACACCTTAGCTTAGATATCCATTGAGCGATTGGTCCAGCCTACTGCTGCTGCAGTCTGTGATGTCACCACCGCACAGACTGCTGGTCATCTCAGGGCAGAGATGCTTTTCCCCCTATACTTCCTGGAATTACGGGAACATGTTTTTTTTTTTACTGTTTGTTTTTGTGTTTCTTTACTTATTTTTTTTGTTTTCTAGGTGGGAGGGCTGCAGTCCTGCAGTCCTATAGCATGAGCCACCCCTGCTAGTTATTTGTATTATAGTGTTACACAGTTATTGTACACACCACAGAGCTTTTGGGGCTGAGACCTGATGAAAGGGACTTCTAAGGTGACTGATATCTACAGGACTGCTAAAGTGGGAAAGGGGAAGTGTACTGGGTTTGAATGGACCCAGAAGCTTTAACTTGTAAACACAAACTCACACACACACACACACACACACACACACACACACACACACACACACACACACACACACACACACACACACACACACACACACACACACAGAGACACTTATTTTGACATTTGCCATGACTGAGATTAGAACTCCTACCTAACTAGTTATTTGTACTATAGCATTACAAGTTATAACACACACCACAGAGCTGATAGGGTTGAAGCCTAAAATAAGGTACTTCTATGGTGACAGACATCTTCAGGACTGCTAATGTAGGACAATGGGAAGTGCACTGAGTGGGAAAGGCCTATTCATTCCTAGATCCTACTGACATTTCTCTTAAGTGTAGGAGCATTCCCAGTGTGACCTTCAATAGTATATGTGAGACTCCATTCCAGGAATTGTACTACAGTCCAGTTTGTTTTGTGCTACAGCCATAACTCTCACCCTGTTGGTGCAGGATATCTGAAGACAGCCTATCAAAACGGGGGGACAATGGGTCATAAGGTGATTGTGACAATTTCTCCTAGTAATGTATGGGTTGTTAGGGTTACAGAACTTGTTTTAGCAGACATCTGACATATATGCTGTTTGATACTGTCATGCATTGTTTCAGTACCTCGTGACATACCTCCTCAGATCATCACAGTGATTTACTAGAGGAATACAAAGTGGATGATGCACGCACCAAAATTATGTGCCAGATGCTACACATTCTTGCACAATCCAGCCTGTTGCGAGGTGTGCCTACAAGCAATTGACTGCTGGAGTGTGGAAACAGTCTGACAACTTGGTGATATATTAAAATGGTGGAATCTCTGTGCATTTTTGTTCTGGCCTGGTCTGATTTCCAGGCCACGGTTGGGTAATATAAGTCAGATAGGATCAGGGTGACAGGCAGACGCCAGATAGATTTGTAGGGGATAAGATATGGGTGGGGGGGGTGTCCTAGGTTATATATGTTTGCCTATAGTTATCAGTGCTTTGCATAGGGGTCTGCTCAAAGGTTGACTGCACTTGGAGGATCTTGTATGTGTCAGACTGTTTGACCAGCCTGGAGGTGTGTGTTTGTCTGACATATATGTATGGCCCACCTCATTTTGCTTGGCTGGCCACATTTTGGGGTCAGGATGTTGCATAGGATGAGTGATCAGGGATGGGTGCATTTCTCCCCATGGCTGTGGGCCAGGGTTCTGTGGGTGCAAAAATATCACCATCTTTCAGGGTTAGGAATGCCTGCAATGAGTGCATTTTCATGTTTAGACTCTTAGCCCTCGGTGTCGACTGTAAGAGTACCACAGAATGTCCACATTTATGACTCCTATATCTTGTTGGGTCCGCAAACGAGTATGGTTTTTCAAGGAAAAGTGTTTTGAAAGTCACTCAGTGTTGAAGTCAGATATTATTGACATTTGACATTGCAGTTTCTGAATTCGTACCTATCAGATATTCTATGATACTACAATCATTCATTCAACTTTATTACATTATTAAAGCAGTATTTCAAATGTGTCCTTCTCTTTGGACCTTTTTCACCACATTATTCATGGCTTTGGACAGATTTCTGGCTCTTTGATACTGGCAGGTTTTCTCCTAGCAGTTAGCAGCATGGCTTTTCTGTGCTTTTTTAGACTGTGTTATATTGGTGTTATGGACCCCATGACACTCCCTAACAGGGCACTGTGGGTGAGGCGTGGGAATTTGCCACAGGCCTGTAGGCCAGGTGTGACAAATGCAGGCCATATGTAGCAAGGCAGTGCATTCTGACATGTTCCCAGGCTGCCAGCAGTGGACAACCCTGGGATGACACCAGTAAGTCGACTGTGGGTGTTACTGATAATTGCTTCCTGTGTGTGTTGAGCCATCACTCTTGTTGACAGCTGAATGCTACTTAAAGATAGGGACATGTTACTGCATTTCTATGGGACTATGGGGGGGGTGACACATCTGTACACAATACACATTTGAAGAGACTGTGCTGATATTTGTTTAACATTTTGGTCCTGTTTAGCATAGTTGTTTCAGACTACAGGCATAACAGTATCAACCACAGGTCAGATTTTTCTGGCATAGACATTTGTAGTTTCAGACTGCTTATCTTTCAAAGCCATACTGCCACTGCCAGACCTGCTGTGATATCACTGTATAAAATTCTGTGGGTGGGGATTTCATGGATATCGCCATATGCGTGCCTTTTCCAGGCATTTCTGTATGTTTTTCTACAGCTGATCTGCTGGGTGAGGCTGGTGATGGGTATGGGACCCCCACTTTGACATCCATGCATTTGACATATGACCCCCCCCCCAGTTATTTGGCTCACCACATTATACTGCAGTGCTATTTGTCAACTAGGATGGTACTGCATGGTGTAGGTAGGCCAGTACTGGGGATATATTTTCTGCTGTCCCATAAAGCTGTCAGTTGTCTGCTGCTATCTCAGTTAGCCACCCCATTCCCTTGCATGCTTGATCAGTACCATAGCTTACCTTGTGTCTGAGGCTGTTGTGAGGATGGTGCTTGAGGGCTGACTATGTCAGATGCACACAGTACACTGCCTATACATGGTAAAGTATAGGTGGTGTGATGTTTGGTGTCCATTTTACTGTGTGTGTGTGTGAGTCAGAGAGAGAGAGATCAGTCTCTGGGAGCCTACAGTGTCAGTGTATGTGCTATGCATTGCCTCTTTGCCAAGGCCAGGGCATACTGGGCATCCCTCCATCTGCCTACAGGGACAGGCTAAGGATGTTCCTCCTCTGAGTCTCTCTGTGCCTGTGGAGACCTTGGCAAGGGTGGGGGACTGTGTGCCCCTTCCCCATTTTGCTCCTGCTGCAGATGTTTTCACAGGATCATATTGTGTAGCATGGCACATACTATAAACACATGTGGCTGGAGAGTACTGCAAGGCTCCACTGGATATGTCAAGGCAGTGAAACTGTGACTTGAGCATCACAAACACATGCTCTATAATTTTCCTGGTGTGTGTGTGTGCCTCATTATGGCATTCTTGTGTGGGTGTGTATGCATTTCTGATGGGTGTCATCATCCACAGCTCCAGTGCACAGCCAGCATCCCACACCAGCTTGCCATATGGGATGTCCCCACTGGCAAACACCCGGTGCAGCTGTGTTGAATGCCAGATGTGGGAGTCGTGATAGCTTCCACAGCTGCCGGCACACACGTTCATGATAATGCCCTGCGCATCGCACACAACCTGGCAGTTGGAGTGGAACCCCTTGCAGTTTAGGCAGACCCTACCCTGATCACTGGGTGGTGTTTTGATGTGGATGTGCATACATTCTATGGTACCCAGTACCTCTGGGTATTCTGCTACATAGTGGAAGAGATGCATATTGCTGGTCCTCTCCTCACAGGTGTGGGGGAAGTGAATGCGCTCAGTGCCATGTTGTCGCATGGCATCCAGCAACTGGTGGAATATCCTGGATGCAGATGCTTGTGAGACCCCCATGATATCCTCATTTGGTCTTTGGAAAGTACCTGTAGCTAGTAATCTTAAGGCTACACATACCTTGGTATCCACTGGGATGGGTTCCCCTCTGTTGGTTCTGGGTCTGAGGCGAGGCCGGCATAGCTCAACAAGTTGCTGAAGTATGTCCTGTCCACCCTGTAGTGCTCTACTATCTCAAGATTATATAGCCCCTAGTAGGTTACCCTGGGTCTGAACACTCTTCTCCTCCTCCACTGTCTAAGTTGGTTGTCAGAATTTTCTCCCTCACCACCCACAGTCTCTAGCACATGCTGATAGGGGCTGTTGTTGCTCTGATCTAACATCTTTTGTTAGATTTGTCAGTTTAAAATTCCCCCAAATGTGTACACCAGTGGTGTATAGTTTGTGGGAGAAACCAGACTGAAAGGTGATTGCATAGTTTATAGTAGTGTGCTGGGCTGCTGTCTGTGTAATTGGATGGTTTTGATACATTCCAGCTGCCAACTATGGTAGTTCTCCTTGATTGCCTTCTTTCTGCAGTTTCCTCTTCCCATTTCCTCCAAGTTTAAACCCTGATGCACACTGCACATTCCCGGTGCTCAAATACAAACAGCTCTGCTATCTCCTGTGTTTTATTTTTTTGTTTGTTTTGTTTTGTTTTAGCATGTCGTGCATACCCATTTAGCTAAAGTAAACACTTTTAAGCAGAACTGGCCCTCCACAGATGCGAACACGCTCTGCATTTCATGGAATAGAAAATACAGCCTCAGACACACCCCCTACCTTAGCTGTGCTTAGCTAACGGCAAACATGGGCAAATGACCTCCAATGTGCTTATAGCAAGCATGACACATCCCCTTTTTCATGTTAGCTGCTCCTCCTGTCTTCACCGTGGTGTCAGAGCATCTACACGGTTAGGTGATGTCTGACACTTAGAAGAAATTTGTGATTCAGTATAAATCCTCTCATTTGCATACACCGCTACCTTATTCCTGAGTTATGACACTTACACTGAGCCTTTCCCCTTAGCAACATCTATTCCCTGGTATTGTTATCATTCTGCATGTCATTGGCTATAATGGCAAAATGCAGATTTCTCTCAAAATTGATATTTCCCCCTTTTTGTTTTATTTTCGGCACTATCCCATTTGCGTGCTGCTGCCCTATGCTTAAACGTCTGAAACTGAAAATGTAAACTATTTTTCATGCCAATGGCCATATATTTGGTCATTGGCATGCCTAATAAATGGAATATATGCTTTATTTAAGGCTGTCATGCCTCCATTTTCTTATTTGCAGAAATGTATTCAGCTAGTAACTGAATACATTTCTGCAGGTTACACTATTCCTGGATGAACACCTGCCTGCTTGCTGAATCACTAATTTACCTAATTTGCATGTTTTTCACCAGCAAATGAGGTAATTAGCACAAGGCAGTTGTGTCCATTCAGAAATAGTGTAGGAGCGCTTGTGCACATCCCAGGAGCCATTTGCTAAATCTCATGGTGGACATATTGCATGCAGCAGCTCCTGCACTATTCATGCATGTCGTGCAGGGCTTGATGAATCCTGGGGATTTTCTGGATAGGTCATAAAATTTCAGTACAAACAACAAAGACAAGCTCTAGCTCACTTTTGTGCCTATCTTATTAACAAAAAAAAATATGCTTTCAAATGAAATATCCTGCTCAATTGATCTTTCACCATAACGATCAAAATATTAAGCTTCTAACTCCAAGGAGGCCAAATTTGCTTTTTTAAGAACATTTAGCAAAGTCCTGAATAAATGAAGATTAACACAACATGGTGATCTCCATCTCTGTACTGTAAAAACCTACTACATGGAAAATCTCTACAATGATATTCTTTTTTTTTATTAACTAAATATGCATCTTTATAATTGATATACCTTTTTCGTCTTGCCGTCGCAGAATTCCATTGACCCCAGAAGTCCCAGGAAGCAGATGCCTCAGAGAAACTACATATTTCTTATGCAACTACCTGCAAAAGGGCATAGAGATATATTCACTTTCAGTTCCACCACTCAGCGATATGCAGCCTATTAGAAAACATCTTCATAAAAAAATCATTTGAATTATGATTGGGGGGATAAGTAAATGAATAAAATAAAAAGATCTTCAGTCAATCTCAAAAATCTTGGAAGAGTATGCAAACAACTTCTTTTTGATTTTATAATGTGTGATGTGTCCGAAGGTATCTGACAGTGGAACTTGAGGCATTTTTGTGTTGCAGGTTCTACGCTGACTGCATGGATTCGCTTCATAATCAATATAATTAATTAAATGACTCCAACGACTTAAAAACTCACACATTACTGAGTTGATTGTTTGGCTATGAATGGTAACTCTTAGAGAAAGAATTCAACAGCTGAATGTTTGCCAGCCCAATGATCACTCGTTCTCTGATAGTTTGTACATTTGAAGTAAGATTAAAAAGTAAGGGAGGGGTAGAGGATGTAGGGGCAGACTCCCTCTCTATTAGTACAGCTTGGTTTGTCTCAATGTTAAAATGAATGTAAGTCATATTTTTCTTGTAACCTGATGACTTCAAGTATATGTTTTACAAGAATAGGGGTACCTGTGCTTTTATTATTGAGTGGTTATGATCATGCTAATGTGATGTGAGCTTTAATGAGTCCAGTAGACACCTTGAATCACTATATTCTTAGGCAGATTCCCATGTTCCTGGGACAAAACAGGCTGACAAAAATAATAAATGAAAAACATCCCAGTCTGGGGAAGGGGACAGCAATGTACTTGCAGAGTTACGATGACATGGAGTTCTATGACCTTAGATATATTGGCAGTTCTTCTAACCAATACAAACCAACACAAAGCTTAATCACCTAGCATAGCACTATGTGGAAATTTAAATCTTTGCTCCTAAACAGGTCTTCTTATCATCATTTACTGGTTCTATAGCAGTCTTTCAGCAGCTTACGTCTACAAAATGTGCATATACTTCCACATAGAACTGAGCAGGATGCCCACTGCTACACCTCAATAATTTACCCAGTGTTGTATTCCCAGGGGATACCATAGTCAGCCAATAGCCACTTATTTCTCCAACGCTTAACTTACCACTTCATATCTGACCTATTTCATGAACCCAGATAACCATCAACATAAGCAGATTCCCCTCTTCTATGGCACTGAGCAGAATATTGAAAGCTAAACTATCTTATTCCTTCACCATAACTCGCTGATATTTGTGGATCTGTAACTTGCCATTACATATAGATCTGTATCTTTTTTTAAGGATATGTATCATTAGTTGCTAAGTAAGAAAATTAGTTGAATTAAGCAACTAAAATTAGGTATAATGATATTTTTCAACCTTTTTATTTTTATTACTCACTTTAATGCTGTTTTGAGCTGAACTGTTTTGCAGAAAATTCTGAATCGCATGTTTTATTTTATTTACTAAACACAAGCTTTCTATACATAGGTATTAGTTCATATTACACCTTGCATGTCCCAGTATCTTTCAAATTCCTCTGTGTATCTGAATGTGAAAAAAAATGTTGCTAAAATTGTTGATCTTTAGCTTCTCATATTTTATTGTTGGATTTCGCAACTTGAAATATTATAGCTTGAAAATTAGAAAATTCAATATTTAATGGATAGATCTAATTTTTTTGCCTAAATGTTTCTTTCGTAGTAGTATCAAGAATATATGTATGCTATAAGATGACTGTTGATACTTGGGACAATAGAGTGCTGTTTTTTTCATATCCTCTTGCTTTATAGTATAATATTCCCAAAAAGGATATACTACAACTACGTTATTATTACTCTCTACATTTATATCTCAGTTCAGGGGGATAGGTGGTTAGGCACTAAGGTAGAATTAAGGGAGGTAGATGCTGCACAAACCTATAAGTTTGTTATGCTAGAGCTCTTATTAG
>NC_056741.1:935705952-935768452 GCF_019279795.1 Protopterus annectens | reverse complement strand
GAGACAGGGAACTTTTGGATTACTTGTCCCGTGGTGGTAATAATGTAGGTTTGAGCAGCATTCTAGCATCTCCAAGGACAATGTCACAATATGAACAAAAGATGATTGACTAATTGGTTTCATTTTTGGTATCACTTCAAGAGAACACAATATTTTGGTAAAATGTAACACAAGCACTCAGACTGCTGACCACAATGGAAAATGTATTCACAATAATTGTCAGCATGGGAGGATATGGTGCTGTTATGCTAGGGATGGTCTGGTCTTGCCTCCTGTAGGTTTTGAATATTTGCCAAAACTTTGTTCTCCAGCATTGTGTCTTTTTTTAGGTGATTAAGAAATCATCCAGGATAGCAAAACCAACCCTAGAAAATCTATAGAGGGTGATGTTCAATTCCAGGAATTTAAACAAGAAACTACTCTCTCCAAGCTCTCCCCATGGTGGAGAATGCAGATATTTTTGTAGTTACTGACTCATGTTTTAAAAAAGTGTAGAGCTCCCCCGCAGCGTAGGGCTACAATGCCTTTAACACATTCAGTCCAGCTACTGCACAGAGACAGAGTAAAGTTGAAGCTGTCTCACTTTACATCAAAAATAAACTGACCTCATGGCTGATCAAACAAGATTATATGTTTCTGCGTCTCCATGTTCAAATTACCATCATAAAGTCCCACACTATATCCTTGCAAGTTATAGGTTCAACTCTGTCAATCAGGAACCAGTACACATACTTTACTGGATATCCTCACCATTCATGACATGGCACTTAAGTAAATATAATCACCAATAGCACAGGAGAATGCTGCACCCACCCTGCTGTAATGTTCTTTCTGGTAAGGTTTAAGCATTTTAAGGCAATCTTCCTATTATTAATTGATAATCTGGTAAAATCTCAAGCACCTCCCAAACCTAAGAACACTGATGGCTATGCAGAATTGTTCAGAGACCCTGCACAACCATGTTAATAGAGGCATAGAGACATCTTTGCTAAGCAGGAATTACCACGGGACAAACAGAATAAAACACCCTGATAGTATCCTAGTAGCAACAGGTTACATAACAAAAGGAAGAAAGTAATGTCAAAAATTACAAAGTGCAATGCCTAGAAGGATAAAAATAAGTCTAGGCAAGCAAGTCAGAGGACTAATCAAGTCTCTATACATATATCTTTCCTATTTAGTGGTACCATTAATTTCATGCAGACATCTGATTGCCTCCAACACAAGTATAACATTGCAGTATCAGGCAGCTTAAGTGACAACAGAACTACATTAATACAGCTTGTACAGTTCAAACTGGAAGTTATTCAAGATAATGGCTGTAGAGCACTGATTCTCCTGTTTTCAATAGGCCATAAAATAAGTTACAAGGCAGCAGAAATAGCTAATGAGAAAAAACACAACTTGGCAAAATGATTCTGCTGCTGCCCACATTTGCATTTGACTGCACACCTTTAATAATGGCAGTACAACCACTGCATGTTACAACTTAAATTAAGCAGATTTTGAAACTGATTGCATTACACAAAAATGAACAAGTACAAAGTAAAATGCCAGACTCGTGTACTACACATGCATAAACTAAAAGTACTTTGAGGCTGCACTTCTCTTCCATTGGTATATCACTAATCTTTCAGGTAACAATGCACTCAGTTACAAAACAGGCTGTCATTTTCCTCACAGCTTCCAGTGCAGCATAGCTTTCAGTCTGACTCCACACCTTTGAGAGCTTTCAAGTACGGCAGTCCACCCTCTGCATGTAACAACTTACAAGACAAAAAAAAAAAAAAACGTCAGCTGATAATGTTAACACAATGAAAAATTGACTTTGGCCAATATAGCATGCAGTGCACTAAGCAGGATTTCACCACAATAACATACAGTAGACTCCTTCTTATCCAGTCTTGCTGGAGCCAGACCTTAGGCTGGATAAATGAATGGCTGGTTAATCAGAAAAAGCATACAAAATAGCATTTATAGGTTATATATCAGCTAGAATGACAGGATTTGTGTTAGTATGCATTTTTCTAATGAATATGAAGTGGAAAACTCAAATGTCTGCCATTATTTAGCCCAGAGGAGATGAAAGTGTTCTTCTCTGTTGCCTTTTGCTAGGGCAACAGCAGAAATTTGATGGCCGGTTAAAGAGAGGCCAGATAAGAGGAAGCCTACTGTATCGAAGACCAGCTATAATGGAAAAAGTCCAAAGGCAGCAGTGAAAGCACCTGAACTACGTACACTGGGGACAACTGTTAAAACTTCCTGTTAGACGTACCTTACAAGACATGTATACGATAATGTCAGGGAACTTAACTACAAAATACAGACTACAATCAGGTCAGAGCTTCAGGTCCACACCTCTGAATTTGACTGCACAGTTTTGGCAATTTAAAAGGTTAGCACTGTATGGACAACTAAAGAACAGTTTTATAGCATTGTGCTTGTACAATAAGGTAAATTTAGAAAATAATATCCTAGGCACCAACTTTACTCCGTTTCTGTAGGGGTCAAATAGTTCCATCTTCCACCACACACAATTCTTACCATAAAGGGAATTAGCTAGAGATTTTTCCAAATGATCTGAAGTTAACCACTACGTGATCAGCACACAAAAAGAAAAAAAATGTAATTGCATTGCTATCATGAATTCATCTACCATGGATAAGAAAAAAAGAGCTACAGAGTGATTTATATCAGGCATATTTGTAGCAAAGGGGCCCTGCAGTGTTCACTGCCCTAGTACTACTTTGACCTGATCCTGTAGGGTTTTACTCAACTTCAGATTACAGTACTTATGTCCTATGCAGTGAACACACACCAAGGTGAATCTCAACATGTAATACAACAAAAATATAGAAAATACGCATTGTTATTAAAAGTTAAGTGCTTTAAGAAACATGAAATAGAAGCTAATCAGAGTGCAAACAATGACAAACTCTGCAACCAATACCAGCAAAATATTAACGTTCTAAGTTTATAAGAGCAATATTTAAAACCTGTCCCTGTTTTTGGCCTTTGCCTCCTCCATTATGTTTGGCTTTGTCCAGACTTCTTCTTTCTTAGACTTCATATCCTTCAGGAAATGCATGCTAACAGAGATCGAGTTATTCCAGCAGCTTTCTAACTTGATAAGAGCAATATTTATAATCCGTCCCTATTATTGTGCCTTTGTTTCCCCCATTACATTTGGCTTTATCCATATTTATTTTTTCTTAGGGTTCATATCCCTCAGAAAATGCATGCTTACACAGATACAGTTATCACAGCATCTTTCTAAGTTTACAGGAGCAATATTTCAAATCTGTCCCTGTTTTGGCCTTTGTACCCCCATTAGTTTTGGCTTTGTCCAGGTTTCTTTTCACAGAGTTAATATTTGTCAGAAAATGCATGCTAGCACAGATCTAGTTATTCCAGCAATGTTCTATGTTTATAATAGCAATTTTATTTATTTATTTATTTATTTATTTATTTATTTATTTATTTATTTTACATTTGTTGACCGGGCTAGTCCAGCTGGATAATTTCCATTTTCAGTGGAGGCCCGGGGAGAAAAGCTCCACAGATTAAAACAAGGTTATAGAAATTAAACATTTACAATGAATGCCTGTGACACAGACAGTGAGCAACAATGCATACATATTAGTCTAGATCAAGTAATAAAAAACACATAGTGCCATCTACGTATTGAGAAAGGCATTAATTCTTTACAGTACAATTATGTGAGGATGGGGTATTACATATTTTAAAATGTATATACATACTTGTAAAAGACATTGTTTGTACCCTATTTTTTTTTTTTTTTTTTTTTTTAATATGAGAACAGCAGTAACAGTACAGTCATTAAGTCATTTGTGATCACAGAGAAAGATTGCAGTTTTGAAATAAGGAAATATGATAGTAGAATGAAGATAGTAGATTAGTCTGGATTGGTACAAGAGCAGAGCCAGAAGTTGTTCAGATGTAAAAGTTGTTTTTTAAAAAGATGAAAGGAGCCTAGAGAGGTAATGTGTGAGGGGAGGTTATTCCATATTTTGCCTACTGAGTTGGAGAAAAGGCAGTTACCTGCAGAATTTGTAATTCTAGTTGTGTTGACTTGTAGCTTTTCGGCGGAGCGCAGCTGTTTCAAGTTATTATAGGGGGTCAAGAGGTTACTAAGAGCAGGTGTCTTTGATGGTTGATATAGAATGTTATGTGTTATTAAGAGTTGTTGATAGATAAGTTTGTTAGGAAGTTCCAACCAGTGTAAGTGTTTTAAGTTTAGACAGCGGTGAGTTCTATACTGGGATGCTGTGGCAAAGCGAACTATATTATGGTAGGATGTAGTCAGTTTCCTAAGGTTGCTTTTAGAGAGGTTAGTGTAAATAGAGGAAGCATATAGTAGGGTAGAGATAAGATGTGATTGTGCTAAGGTGGTCTGTGCTTCTGGTGTAAGGAAGGGTTTAATTCTGTACAGTGAACCAATCTTTTTATTAACTGCTTTTATAGTGTTATTGATGTGATAATCATAGTTAAGATTATTATCAATAGTAACACCAAGCAGTTTGGTAGTAGAGTCGGGGGAGATGAGGGAATTATCACTTGCAGTAATAGTGAAGTTTAGTTGAGAAGATTTGTGGGTAGGTGAGAATAGTAATAGTTTTGTTTTCTTGGGGTTGAGGAGAAGACATCTTTTTGAGAACCACTGTTCGACGGTAGAAAAGGTAGATTGTGTCAGTGACTGGAGTTCAGATTGAGTGGAAGCTGTGCAAATAATGGTAGAATCATCTGCATATTGTATACAGGTAGTGTTTTGGATAGATGATTGGAGATCATTAATAAAGATAGAGAATAAGAGTGGGCCTAGTATAGATCCTTGAGGTACTCCTAAAGAGATAGGTAGTAGAGCAGATAGAGAATTTTTCCATAGTACTGCTTGTTGTCGGTTTTCAAGATAGGATGAGAACCAGGTTAAGGAAGAGAAATCCAAGGCAAGGGATTTTAATATGTGTAGAAGAAGTGTATGGTTGACCATGTTGAAGGCTTTTGACAGGTCTAGGAAAAGAGAAGAGGTTAGTTTGTTGTTGTTACGGTTACAGTTGATGGTGTTGGTAAAAGAAAGTAGTGCAGTGGTAGTACTATGTGAAGGTCTAAATCCGTGTTGAGTGTTAGCTAGTAGGTTGTTATGAAGGAGATGGTTAAGTAGTTGTTTGTGTATACATTTTTCCATGATTTTAGCTAGTGGAGATAATAGCGCTATAGGGCAAAAGTTAGAAAGGTCAGTGGATTTGCCTCCTTTGTGTAAGGGTATGATGTGTGATATCTTCCAGATTGCTGGAAAAGTACTTTCTTTTATGGATCTGTTTATTAGGATAGAAACAGGGTAGGCAATAGCTTTAGCTGCTACTTGAAGGAATTCAGCAGGAAGCTTATCTTCTGAGGGGGTAGTGGGTTTAAGTTTTTGTAAAAGAGATTGTATGTAGGAGGTGGGTATGGGTTGAAGTTGAAGGGGAAGAAGGGAGTTGTTGATGTTACTTAAGAGCAGTTGGGAAGCATCAGGTGATAAGTGGTTAGCTAGACTTTGTATGGAAGTAGAAAAGAAGGTATTGAAGTTATTGGCTATTAAAGAGGGATTATCAGGGTCTAAATTCTGTGGGTTGGGTGTAACTACTTTGCCTGGGGTAAGTAGATTATTGATAGTAGACCAGAACTTTTTTGGTTCTTTTTTGGTGGATTGCTGAAGTTCAAAGTAATAATTCTTTTTATCTGAAAGGATGGCTTTTTTGGTATTGTTTCTGAGCTCTCTAAAGGTTTGATGATCTGTTGGGTTTCTAGAGGAACGCCATTTTTTCCAAGATTTATATCTGAGTATAATTTTTTGTTTAGTATTAGAGGTTAGCCAGGGTGCTGTTTTGGTCTTTGTTCTAATGGTACGACTTGGGGCATGTTGATTTAAGATTGCAAGGAATGCTGAGTTGAAATGTTCCCTATTTTTGGGCCTTTATCGCCCCATCATGTTTGATTTTGTCCAGATTTCTCAGACTTCATATCTTCAAAAAATGCATGCTAGTGCAGATCCAATTATTATAGCAATGTTCTATGTTTATAAGGTCAATATTTTATATCCGTCCCTATTTTTGGACTTTGGTTCTCCCATTTTAGGTTTTTGTCCACATTTCATAATCTAAGATGATGGCAATCATTCATGGGACTGACCATTCAGACAGTCACTGAAAAAATAATAACACACACACACACACACACACACACACACACACACACACACACACACACGCACACACGCACACACGCATACACACACACACGCACACACACACACACACACACACACACACACACACACACAAGCCCGCACCACAATTTTTTACATACATAGCTGTGAAGCAGTAAAAACAGAAATCCCTTACAGCTGTTCTCTGCAGACTACTATGTTGGATGGATTTGCTATCCACAACTAAGAAAAGAAGCTCAACAGCGTCTGTCCAACTGAATGTCCCTCCTCCTGAATTTACTTTGGCTCTCCATCTGTATTCACATACAAAAAAAAATGTTCTCATTCCAATAGCTTTAAGATGCAGCCAGGGCAAGAAAGCAATTGCACCACATTGCAGGTATTTCAGGAGGCTACATGGTGCACAGATGGACAAACCAAGATCACAAAAGTAGAAGCATTTTAATGCATGTTAGCAATTTAAAACTGCACTAATGCACAGAAAAATTTACAGAAGCAATCTACACTTCAGGATTGGGAAAAAAGAAAGCAAATATCATTGCCACCATTGGTTGCTTGATTCGGAACTCTGAAAGTAAGTACCAGGCAGACAGCAAGTAACAAGAAAATAACTAATAGACAGCAATTGTACTTAATAGAAATTAAGCAGCCCACCAAATGCACCTGCAGCCAATAACAATTAAATTAAATTTAAAAAAAATAAGTCACTGTTGTAGTTTCTTCTGGACTGGATCAGTCTGGTCAGCAGTCACAACCCCCTATGCTTAACATTATGTGAGACAACCCACATTTAAACATGCACCTCTCCCAGGCAACAAGCAAGGCTAATTGTAAAAGTAATATGACCTGATTGCAAAAAAAGGTAATTTAACAAGTCAAACAGTCAACGAGCATTTCAGGGTCTGGAGGGGAGGACTTTTGGACTTTTCCCCCCACAATTTTGCTATCCCATGGGTGACCACAGCTGCGCAGGCAAAGAGGTGTTGTCTTGACCACATCTGTCAGTGATGACATCCAATATGTGACAGTGACAAGTTTCCAGTGCAATTCCTGATGCACACAGTGTTACCTTTGGAATATGCAGAGTGGCACATGATCAAATTACATTATGCAAAAGAAGTTACAAATGTAATTCTTGATGCACGCAGTGTTACTTGTGGGATATGTTTAGTGGTAAATGGTCAAACTGCACTATACGTCATACATTTGCCCATATATCATAAACAAAGGTTTGTTTTCAGAGGGTATTAGCTGTTATCATTTGCACAGTGTTGAGTAGTCAGTGGAACAAGTGCTAGTTATACTGGCAAAATGCAAATGAAGTGTAGAAAAGCAAGTATTATGAAATATGTTTACGGCTGTACTGCTGAGTATTTCACTGTGTACTAAACACCACAGTTGCAAACCTCACCAGTATTGTGAAAAAATTACAACAACAGACTAACTCTAGAGCACTGGGTGAACAGACTTGCTACAATGGAACTGGTATGGGTAACTCCAGGTCAGAGAGTACTCCCACCAAACAATGACCAATCGGAGGAAATGGATTTGCATATCACTACATATGGAGGAGCTGAATGGTGGGCACCTCTTACAATGGCAGGACTTCCCTTTTGCAGTGGCTGGAAGATGAGAAAGAATGGCAGTTTAGTTTAAACAGCAGTGAACAATGAAATAGACAAAACAATATGACAATGGATGAACAGCTTAATATTTTGGAAGACCTTACTTTAAGGTACTGCAAGTTGCAGTTTGAAAACGCATATTTAGGGGAATGCACTCGGATAGAACGAGTTCCAAAGGGGCTCTGGATGTGGAAATTCCCCTCAGGACTGGTAAGGGATTCTCTCTTACATATAGAAATGTTTAACAAACAGGATTGTGAGCTGCTCAGCTGTTTAATCAAGGACAATAACAGAAAAATGGCCGAGTTAGTCAACCAGATTAAAATTGTTGACAATAGCATACACAAAGATGTATTGTTTGAATTGAAAAAAAAATGGATTATTTTAAAATATTTAACAGAATTGATTGCACTGTGAATTATATTAAATATCATAAGAAAGGGATGAAAGGGAGTATAGGAAGAGAAAGCATACCCTTTAGCCCCTTTAGGACAGATAAGAAATGGGAGAGATGTTATAAGTATTAGCCAGGAGGTATTTGAACCCCAGGAAGTAGAAATACAAGATGCTGCTTATACACCAGACCCTTTAGAGTACCCCCCCTGCGGAGATCCGAGCGACTGAGGAACCAGGGGAGGGGTATTATCCACACAACCAGAACCAATACAACAACAACAAGAGGGCTTGGGGGGTTCGAGAATGAATTACACACAGAACAGGAACAGATAGATAAAGTGATACCCTATAAGATTATTTGTAACAGAAACTGTGACTTTAAAATATACAATTACAGTAATATGGATATAAGTAGGCAACTAGCAGATGTGTTTGAAAAAGGCCTGTCCTTTGTGCCTAACAAAAATGCCACTTTTGATAAAGCTCTTATTGATGTAAAGCTTTACACTAGGAAGCTTAACTTGGATTTTTATTTTAAAGGCACGAAAGTGACAAAAGAAGGAAGGAATATATGTAAGAAAACAAGTGTATTTACCCTCCCAGTACACACCACTGTTCAAATATTTGAAAAAATGTGTAAGAATAATATTAGGAACACGATGAATGCTAAGAGAAATGAAGTTTGGGACAAACTAAGTTGTCCCGGTCCCACAAATAAGGGTAAAGGGGTGTGGGGAGAGTATAGAGGTAGGAATTAATGTGAGGATTTGTAGTTGGATAGGATAGTGGGATTGTGGTGGTGAAAGGGTTAAAGAGAAAGGGAGAGGTGAAAGTAAGTGAGGTAGGGAAAGGAGGGACTTGTGGCAGGATTAAGTTTTAGGGATTAAAAGAAATAGGGACATTTGGCATGAGTTGGTTGTGCAGTAACAATTAGCTTACATCCAGACGACCTGTAGGTATTGTGGATGCAGGTGGGCCCTGAATGGTGGGGACAGAAGGGGTTAACTTAAGAGGGTTAGTTCCCTCCTCTCCCTTTTGTGTTTCTCTGTAGTAATTAATTTAATGTAGGGATGGAGTTTGGGAATATAGGTTGGGGACAGGACTTACTGGAATGGAAGGGTGAAAGGATTACTGAGAGGAGAGTGTGTGTGGGTGAATGATTGGGGTGTAGTGTCTGTGTGAGTGTGGTGTTTGGCTTAACTGGGTGCTGGTGTGATTCTCCTGGGGTCCGGTAGACCTGGTGTTGTGCTGGGTGTTTGCTGGTGTCCTGGGGTGTCTCTGTTTGTTTCACTGTTGTTGAGGTGCTTGCTGGTGGCCCGGTGGTGGCTCTGGTTAGGTGGTAGGGCCGGTCACAGTGGTTGGGGTCTTTGTGGTCATCCGGTGCCGTTGAGGTTGCTCCCTGTTGTCCGGGTGTCTCTGAGGGATTCATCAGGCCCGTCATGCCTCCTTCCTGGTTGGGCCATGTGGTCAGGTAGTATCCATGTGGGTAGGCTGGGCCTGTCGTTGCCTCCTTCCGGTTTGGGCCATGCGGTCGGTTAGTATCCATGTGGGTGGGCCTGGTAATCCAATGCAAAAAAAAAAAAAACGTTCTCCCCAGTTGTCATGGTAGGCTGTGGGGGTCCATCACCATAATCTAGTCTCATTAGCATTGGGGGTAGTGGCTGGATGATCCTCTTGTGCTCCCTGGTGGGTTCATGGGCTTCTGTGGCCTTTCTCTGGTCCCCAGTGTCATTCCCTTTTTTCCATGCATGCTCACTGATGGTAGCAGCTGTTGTTGATGTGGTTGTTGTCCCCGCGGTCTTTCTTTAGTGGTGGTATTGGTGGGGAATCCTTTTCATTCTCCCTGGTGGTTTCATGGGTAGCCACTGCCATTTTTGCGGCCATTGGGTTTGGGCACCAGTTCATGCATGAGCACTGGTGTTCAGGGTCATTACCTTTCGTGGGGATAAGGATTGTCGGTCCGGTAGAAAAAGTAAGGGTTACAGGCTCAGTGGTGGTTTAATGGTGCTAGTATTTGTGTGGCTGGTATGTAGGTAGTAGATAGATGCACAGTTTTTATATATATATATATATATATATATATATATATATATATATATATATATATATATATATTATATATAAGACAGGTGGAGATATTCTAGTGTTAGGAATGGGGCTGGTAGCTGTAGGGAAATGTGCGCCTGAATGGGTGTGCAACTGAAGGGAGAAGTGTGTGCCAGGCAGGGGCATATTTTAATGTATGGGGGAAATATAAGAGCATTAGTTAGTGATTACACTGTATGATTAGCAGGTAAGCTATGCAAGGGGTGGTTTTCAGCTGCAGAGTATAGGTAAGTAGGGGAGTTGGCAGAGTGTGGTAGGGCATAGGGCAAGGCAGAACCAAAGGGGTTGTGGGGAGTATAGCAGTCAGATTTGTGGAACAGTTTTAACATTGTGTTTCTTCTTTATAGATGGCTAATTTACCAGAACTAAGACAGCGATGACAAACTATTGTGGCTCAAGTGGAAGAGTTGTTCCAGGAGGCAGCAACATCTGTGGTGGTACAGGAAGCAGAACAGACTCCAGGTTGGAAGAGATGGCACACCGCAGTGAGAACCCCAGCTCGAGGGAAAAGGCAATAGGCATCAAAGCAGGTGGTTGCAGTGGATACACCGGTTCACAGTATGTCTCAAGACGAAGGTGCAGGTAATGGTTTTACTATGGCAGTATTGTCTTGGGAGCTAGGGTTGAGGATTATGGTGGGGAGAGGGATGATGAAGACTTGTCAGTTGGGGACCTTGGGGGAGGTTTACAAGTGATAGAGGAGGCTCAGAGGCAACTATCACAGGGTGCCAGGTACCCTGTTGGAGATGCGACGGGGTGACTGTTGGTTGCGGGGACAGTACAATCTTGAACTTGGAGGTAGGCTCTGAGTTTGGGCTGTGGCCGGGGGACTGGTTGGCTACCCAATCTTTGGGATGGGGGACAGGAGCAGTTTTCCTGACTCCTCACATTCCAGGCTCGGTTAAGGAAAAAATTTGGAAAGGAGAGTATGTGGATTTGTTTGAGCTATTCGATGTGGAAGGGGTCCAATGGTAGTGGAAGCAGAGTCCTCTAATAGCAAGGACTTGTTGGCAGCTTTAGTGGCATTGGGAAGACAGGGTGTAGGTAAGCTTTGCCCTAGGACATGGGATAATTGGGTGGTTGGCTTTATTTATTTTATGGCAGTGCAGCTGGAGAAGGATGGGTCTTTGGCCCTGCTGCTTCTAGGCTATTTCCTTACCATTTGTAAGGCACAACGGTTAAGGCCAGGTAATGCATGGCTTTGGTAGGATCAGTGTTTCCACAAACGGAAGGCTGTCGACCAGTCACTCCTTTGGGAGGTGCATCATCCAGATATATGGTTGGCTACGATGATGGATACTTATGGTGGCTTTAAAGGAAGGGTGAGTGGGGTGGAAGCAGCGGGTGTGTGTTGGTCTTTTATTAGTGGTTCCTGTTCATGGGTAGGGTGCAAATTTGCACACATTTGCTCAAGATGTGGAGGGAGTCATTCAGCTGTTGGCTGTGGTCAGCAAGACTTGTCCACCTGGAACTCCAATGTTATGGGTCGTGAGGGTGGATTTGGTGGGCGAGGTTTCTCGCAAGGTTTTTCAACCGGTCCTGTGTAGGGGTAATTTTGGAGGGTCCTGGGGATTTGGACTCAGGTTCTTTAGAGGCAATAGAGGTAGGGCCACCATTCCCCATTAAGATGGAAGTTCTCTGGGGTATGCTTCATTGATTTCTGGGTCTGGCCATCAAAAATGAGATAATACAAGGATTTCAGGGGGGGTTTCCTATAAAGTCCACCATGCGAGGGGGTGGGGGCTCGCAAGAATCTGTGATCTGTTCAAGGTAAAGAGGACATCTTGGGGGTTTTAGTGGAGAAGGAGTGTCGAGCGGGTGGCTATTGGGTCCTTTTGACAGTCCGCCTTTCAGTACTTACAGGCTGCCACCTTTGGGGTTGGTGCCAAAGAAATGGGCTGGGGAATTCAGATTGATACATCACTTGTCATATCCGGAAGGGAATTCAGTAAATGATTTTATTGCAGAGGAGAAGGTTAGGGTGCATTATGCTTCCTTAGATGATGAGGTGAAAGTGATTAGGGAATTTTGGGAGCCATGGCTGGTTAAGGTTGACATTGAGTTGGCTTTTCGATTGTTGCCTATTAGGAGTGAGGATTGGCCACTACTGGGGATGCGGGTAGGTGATAAGTACTACTTCGATAAAACTATGCCTATGGGTTGTTCAGTGGCATGTGCAACTTTTGAGAAGTTCAGTACAGTATTGCATTGGATTTGGCAGCAGAGAGTGGGAATTCAAAAGGCAGTGCATTATTTAAAGGATTTTCTGTTGGTGGGAGAAGGAAGGGTAGGAGCACAGGAGGGGTTGTGGGAGTTTATGATTATGTGTGAGGAGTTAGGGGTACCACTGGCTCAGCATAAGATGGATGGTCCGGCAAGAGCATTAGAATTTTTGGGACTAACAGTTGATGCAGAATGGGGACTGTTTTGATTACCCGAGGATAAAATAGTGAGGCTTAAGGGTCGGCTATACGTTTGGTGTTGGATAAAGATAAGATTCGGATTCGTTCAGTTATGGAGTTACTGGTGCTTTTGAATTTTGCCTGTCGAGCAGTGCACCCAGGGTGAGCCTTTTGTAAGCCAGTGGTATATTTGTTGAAAGGGGGTCAGAGCAAACACCATTGGGTTAGGGTGACCCAACTGGTGCAGGAAGACTTGGTGTTGTGGGATGGGTTTTTGCAACAATTTAATGGGATATCTTTTTGGCAGTCAGACTGGATGGGGTAGGAGGAACTTCAGTTGTTTACGGATGCAGCTGGAGATGCTGGTTTGGGGGCCTATTTCGGGGGTCTGTGGTTTGCGGCTGAATGGCTGCGGGATTGGAAGGCAGTATGGAAGTGGGACATGGCCTTTCTAGAGTTGGTGCCTATATGAGCAGCTTCTGTGGTGTGGAAGGAGCATTTGAGGGACAGATGTGTAGTTTTTCACTCTGACAATATGGCTGTAGTGAGGGTACTACAAAAGAAGGTGGCTAATTCGGGTTTGTCATTGTTGGTATTACGTAAATTGGTTTTGCAGAGCCTCTTAATAAATTTTTTCTTCACAGGAGTGCATGTGCCTGGTGTAAGGAATGAGATTGCTGATAGCTTGTCCCAATTTCAGTTTTGCAGGTTTCAAGGGTTGGTTCCATGAGCAGAGGAAGTGCCAGAAACCCTGACAGAGGAGGTGTGGAATCTTGGGTTGAGGTAGCCAGGTGGTTGATACAGCATTCCTGGCCCCCTTCTATGAAGAAGGTGTATGGTAGGGCTCTTTCTGATTTTAATCAGTTTATTCAGTTTATTTTGCAGCTGCCAGAAGAGGAAGGGGTATGGTCAGAGGAATTACTATTGCGATATGTAGCTCGTGCTTGGGGGCTTGGCAAGGCTTTGCAGACAGTTAAGGTGGATATGGCTGCAATTAGCATTTTTGCTTAGGTAGCGGGGTTGCAAGATTTCACTAAGTCTTAGACATTAGGGCATATGTTGAGGGGTTGTGGGAGAGTGGTGGTGGAATGTACGGATATTCAATGGCCACTCACGAGGGTTATATTGAAAGTTTGTTGAGAGGGTTAGGTTTGTTACAAGGGGGAGTCTTCAGATTACTTCATGTGGGGCACATTATGGACATGGTTATATTTTGGCACTTTCCGTATTTCAGAGTTGTTAGGCTCATTATGTTAGAAGGTTGTTTTCATAGAGGAGGGAGAGGTTACTATTGCATTAAGGAGGAGTAAGACAGATCAACTGGGTAGGGGATGTTTGGTGGTGCTTAAACCTGACAGGATTCCTTGCCTTTGTCCAGTAATGTGGGCTAAAGAATTCATAAAGAGGCGGAAGGGGAGTGTGGATCAGTTAATTTTTTGTTCAATGGATGGGAAGGTGGTGTCAAGTAGCAGATTCATAAATTTGGTGAGGAGGGTTTTATGTTGCATGGGATTTCTGGCAGAGAGGTTTGCAGCTCACTCGTTCAGGATCGGTAGGGCTTCTGATTTAGCTAGAGAGGGTAGATCCATTGAATAGATGAGAGTATGGGAGGTGGTCTTCAAATGCATTTTTGTCATATATTAGATAAGTTGTTGCCTGATTATTAATTTTCTCTTCTTTTCTTTTAGGGAAGCACATTATCATCTTGGGGCGTTTGTATATCCACTGGGCAGAGAAGCGTGCTTTAGTTAGGGATGATGGGAAAAATTTGGGTTTATCACATTTAGGGTGATCAGTGACTTGGCATGGGGTTAGGGGTGTTAGGTGGGATGGGTTATTGCATGAATTTGAGAAGGCTAAATTGAAGGTGGGGTGTCCTTGTATACTAGTCATTCATTTGGGGGGCAATGACTTGGGGATTTTTTCCAAAAAACAATTAGTGGATATTATTCTTCAGGATTTGATGAGATTACAGGAGTTGTACCCTGGTATGGAAATTGTGTGGTCAGCGTTGGTTCCTCATTTGGTTTGGAGGAGTGCGTATAGTTATAGGGCGATTGAAAGGGTCAGAAGGTGCATCAATCAAAGACTGGCTAGGTAGTTAAGAATTTTGGGGATGCATACCATTGAGCATAGAGATTTTGGGGTTGGAGAGGAGTCTTGGTACTGAACAGATGGAGTACACCTTAATGATGTAGGACTGGATCTTTTTAATTTGCATTTGAAGCTCTTTTTAGAAGGTATGATTGTGGCTAGGGTTTAGGAGGGGGGAACAGCCTGGGGTCCAAGCTGGTGGCAGAGAAGATGGATGGGATTGTCCTCTTCTGTTCCCCCTCTAAAGGAGGTGGTTATTGGTTAATGGTTTGGTCTGGAGGTAAGGTGAGTAGGTACGCTGCCTCTTTATATGTGGGGTGAGTAGGTATGCTGCCCCAGTGGAGGAGATATCAGGGTGAGTAGGTACGCTGCCCTGAGGTAAATTTGTTCAGGATGAGTAGTGATGCTGCCCTGAGATCATCGGTGCTGAGGAATATAACTAATGTTTTTGTGTGTATAGGTTCATTGTACAATAGAGTTTAATAAAGGTCGTCAAATGGCTTTATGTGTTTGGTGTGGTTATTTAAAGGGGGGATGGGACAAACGTAGTTTGGGTCAAACTAAGTTGTCCCGGTCCCACGAATAAAGGTAAAGGGGTGTGGGGAGGTTATAGAGGTAAGAATTAATGTGAGGATTTGTAGTTGGATAGGATAGTGGGATTGTGGTGGTGAAAGGGTTAAAGAGAAAGGGAGAGGTGAAAGGAAGAAAGGTAGGGGAAGGAGGGACTTGTGGCAAGTTTAAGTATTGGGGATTAAAGGAAGTAGGCACATTTGGTGTGAGTTTGTGGCCCTCCCACCCTCCCTTTTTGAATATGGATGAAAGATGTGGGCAATCTGAGGTGGAGAAGAGAGACAGGATTGTCTTTTTCTGTTCCCCCTCTAAAGAAGGTGGTTATTGGTTAATGGTTTGGTCTGGAGGTGAGGTGAGTAGGTATGCTGCCTCTATATGTGTGGGGTGAGTAGGTATGCTGCCCCAGTGGAGAAGGTATCAGGGTGAGTAGGTACGCTGCCCTGAGGCAAATTCATCCAAGGTGAGTAGTGACGCTGCCCTGAGATCATCGTTGCTGAGGAAGATAACTAATGTTGTTTTTGTGTGTATAAGTTCATTATACAATAGAGTTTAATAAAGGTCATCAAATGGCTTTATGTGTTTGGTGTGGTTATTTAAAGGGGGGACGGGACAAATGGTATAGAGGAGATATATAACATCACAAAGGAAGAAATGGATATGTTAAAAGACATTTGTGGTAACGCTGACATCAGGGTAATGAAGACCAATAAGGGAGGGGGCCTAGTTATCATGAACCAAAATAGTTATGTAAATAAGATGCTAACCATACTATATACTGATACCTATAATGAAATAAGTGTTAAACATCTCCTATAGGAAAGTTGACTTGACTTTGGACGAGTTAGTATTGAACCATGAGATTACACCTGAGAAACAGTCATATATGGTGGTAAAGCATCCAAAGATACCCACAATTTTTGGAGTCCCGAAGATCCACAAGGGCCTTTGGGACCCCCTCTTAGACCTATAGTGGACGCAAGAACTTCAAAAACATATCCTATAGCTAGATTTATTGGCAGTCAGCTAAAAATGTACTCAAAGACTGCCCATGGATTTTAAAGGATTCCTGAGACTGCTTAGGTAAAATAACCAATGACAAATACTGCGATGATTTAATCTTCACCACCATTGAAATAAGAGATTTATTTTCAGCTATTCCACACAACATGGGCATTGAGTGGTTTTATAGCTTCCTATGCCAACATTCTAATATTAGCCATGGATGCATTCTCACCATTAGGACTTTGATGGAGTTGGTCTTAGATACGAACATTATTATTTTTGAAGGCCAACTTTTTCAACAGTGCAGGGGTGTAGCAATGGGGGAAGCGTGTGTCCCCATATTCGTCAATATTGTTTTGGCATTTTGGGAGAAGTAAATTGTGTTTAAAAGTGTATTTATTGATTATTGGACATTTTATGGTAATTTCTTGGATGACATCATTGTTTTCTGGAAAGGAAGTGAGGGGGAATTGCATAATTTCCTGGAATTTATAGAGCAGAGCATTGAATTTCTGGAATTCATGAGTACTATTACATGGGATACCACCCATTATTTGGACATCACACTACAAAGAAGCAGAAACAAACAATTTACATCCAATATTTTCTGAAAACCCACATATTCCAACACCCTCCTGCACTTCGATAGTTGCCATCCACTGTCACAGAAAAAATCCCTAGTAAAAGGGCAAGGGGTTAGGATAGCAAGAATGGTATCAGAACATGATGAATTTGTACATCAGTTAAATATATTAAAAAACATGCTGACAAAGAGAGGATACCCAGAAACATTTGTGGATGGGATATTTGAAGGAAGTTACAACAAAGAGAAAGAATGGACATTTTATTCCTCTGTTAGGGAAAGCACAGAGTAGTGAAGAAGCAATTGTACACAATGATGGGAAACACTTCAACAAATCAGGTATATTTAGATTTAACAACCAGTTCTACAATATTAAAAGGATTTTAACACACAATTGGCACATATTCAGTGCGAACCCAGAACACCATGACTTGGTAGGAACATTCCCCAAAATTGTCTATAAAAAGACACCGGCATAAAAATATGATGGAGACCTATAGAAAGACGAATGCAAGGACGGGGGGGGGGGGGGTCATGGTAAAATGTGGATTTTGCATGCAATGCAAATATATCCTGGAAGGCAAGGAGGTATATATACCCAAATATGGTGTATATATAATATGAAACAAGTTCACTTGCAGCAGTAAGGGAGTTATATATCTAATTAAGTGCTCCCTGTTTACATAGGAAAAACCATCAATGCACTGAGAACTAGAATCTACCAACATTATTATGACATTGGTAGGAATGAAACAAAAAAATGCCCTAGCTGCACATATTGGCTTGCATCCAGGACACAGTTTCAGGTTCACTGTCCTTGAGCAAGTCACTTTGTGTGTGTGTGTGTGTGGGGGGGGGGGGGGGCCTGAATGAATATCTAGAACTGAAGGAGCTCAGATGGCAAATGAGAACTAATGCCTCTGAGGCACCAGGACTTGACAGTGCAATTTCTATTAGTTCTATTTTAAAACTTAAAGCAGAATATGGAAGTGTTTTATAGAGGGTGATGTCATGCAGTAATTTTAAGTAGCTATTTGTATTTATGTATGAATTCACTTTTTGTATATAGGAAGTTATGTCATTTTATGTGATTAAGACAATGTATAAAAGGTGAGGTTTTTGTTACAATGGTGTTCTGATGAAGTTTCTATTGTGAGACGAAAGTGCTAAATCAATAAATCAGTTGTGGATCTCGTTGGCTTCTATCTAGCTTTTTATATCAGTTTGTAGGTGGTATGTGCTTTTTATACTGGCAAAATGTGTAGAAAAGCAAGTATTATGAGATATGTTTATGGCTGTGCTGCTGAGTATTTCACTGCACTGCTACTTATTGCATTTGCATTTACTTGCTGAATGTAAGGGAAAGATAAGTTGTTTTCAGTACTCGGATATGTCATTGCTGTTCTTTTTTTTCTCTCATTGCATTTTTTTTTTTTTGCTTTTTTGATTCTTTCCTTTCTTTCGGGTACAGGGCAAAAATGCAGCATTTTCCTGGTTGCAATGTGGTGTCTAGGTGAGTAAGTTCTGTGCTATTGGTGGTCAGAATTTAACCTTAGATATTGAAGATGAGGTACATAATGCCCCCCAAAGACAGTGTGGGCGATAGTGCAAGATATCTTGAACAAGTGCTGACATGTGACATCTGAGTTTCTCCAATGACTTTATCTACTGGATGCAGTGGGACTTTTTGATATTTACCTGACAGTACTGTGGGACCTAGAACTTAACTGATAGGTTCCACCATGTGTTGTAGAAATCTGTCAAGGCCTGACAGCCTTCTTTTGCAAATCAACATCAATGCCGTTGATACTTTATTGGGGTGCACATGGTATATGGCTACTAATCCACCTCACATATAGACACTTTTTCATTTATGTGTTCCCATTTTGTGTCTGAGTATGGATGCTGAATTGGATACCATGTGTACAGCTGCAGTGCACATAAGGCTTACCATGGCATTGTCCATGGCCACCACTATTGCTATGTTTTGGTGAATTTCTTCACATATACACTGTGGTACCCTAGCCTTTTCTACCTAACTATCAGTGGTAGCACCCTGGATGTAAGCTATTGCACAGCACATCTGCTGTTTTGCAGTCAAGAGCTTTTGTGTCTCTGGAGCTAATTTTAAAATATGTCTTTGCTTGGCACCCTTGTGTATAGTTGTAATTGGGAGTACTGCTCCCTCTAAAATAGTAGCCTCTTCATCAAAGGGCTTAGGTTGTGCAAAAGAAACAGGTGTTGAGCTGTGTGGTGTCCCTATCCTTGTAGCAATGTCATTTCCTCATTTTTTGCATGTATTAACATGTGTCACTACCTATAGAGCTAGACACATGGTGTGGAATAGGAGGCCTTCCAGAACAGTTTACAACAGTGCTCCACTGTCCTAAGGTAGTGTCAGAAGAGAGACAGTAATAACATCATGGTCAGCAGCCATTCTGTGGTCAACATCAGCCTGCTGTGGTACAGTACAACATGCAATTCTTTCCGGTGCTGCACTTTCTGAAAAAAATATTTAAGATGTGGTTAATGTGACCTTTAAAACATGCATAATATTTTTTTATTAATTGTATGATGTCCCCACCTACCATGCTGTGTCTGTAGAGTTTGTGCTACAAATGATGTTGACAGAGTACCTGATGACGCAACATGCAAGAATTATATGTACATAAGTAACATGACAAGTACACCCAAAATAAGCAAAACCAGCCAAACCCTAAACTTTTGCACTGCCTAACTGTGGCTGTTTTGTCTGTGAATACTGATGTAAATATCATTTCAAGTGATTCCTATAGTGTCCTTATCAGTAGCAAAATCATTGCCCCTAATATAGACAAGGCACTCCCCATCATATGTTAAAGGCTGGACTGTGGACCACATGCTACCAGTGCTTCAATGTGCCATTGTACTTGACTAACATTTGTACTGGTATGTGCTACCATGTCATCAGCTCCTTTCCCACACTGTGTCAATGTGCATTTCCTTCCCCTGTATCACTCATGTGAATCACTGTTTGATTCCGTGCCTTAGCTATAGCTGGCTGCTTGGCCATCCTTTTCAAAAAATAAGTTTTCCATTCTCTCTCAGTGCATCCATGAGGATATCATTCTCATCAGAAATTAATTTGCCTCTCTCATGTCTTGCTTTCTGCTGTTGTAACATTTTTTTAACCTGAAAATACATTTTTCATTTATTACATCTTCTAATCTAAGTGAGTGCAATCAGTTTTGGGTCACATATTTCACTGAGAAATTAGAAAAAAGAAGCAGCACTGTGAGATATGAATTATGGTTTCTGGGTTTGCCCTTACTTTGCAGGACTGTCTGTGTTATCCACTCATCTCCTGTAGTATGGCTGAGCCTATACAGAGTGAAATGTAAATCTATAAAGCTTTGCTGGAAGGGTATGGTGAAATGATTATTAATTAATCTCTAATGTATTTTGTTCCTGTGTTATATGTTGGTTACCTGTAGTGTGTTCCTGAACATTTCAATTGCCAGAGACCAGTATCCACAATAAGCCACTGTACACATATGAAAGTGATGAAGATATCACTGAGCATGGCAGCTTACGCGTTCCAATTTTTAAGGTAGAAGCAAAGAGGTACTGCAGTAATTTGGGTCTTACAGTTGAGTGATGCTATGTCTGAAGATGTACACTGAAATCCACAGATAACTGCCTTTTTCAGAAATTGTATGTTTCTTCTATCTTTTATAAACCTTTTCACTAATTTGCTCTTTCCCATCTACTTTCCCTTAAATATGGAGACCAGCAGTTTTAAAATGGTGCATTGTAAGACTAAAAGTGTGGTTATATTTTGAGAGTTCTTATTCAGACTAAGCATAATCATGCTTAGCTCTATGAAGTGAATTGAAGTGCATATGTGTGATCATATGCCATCATTTGTGTAGCTGCTTTTGTACTGCTGAGGACGAGCTGTGCTTTGCTTGTGCACATGCGTAAGTACCATGCGAGCCTCATGTTACGTAAGTGATGCCTGTGCATGTACACTTAGCCTAAACAGTCTTACGCCTTTCTTTACCCAGCATGTAACAACACAGGGTGTATGGCGATAGGCACCCTAGTGGATGAGGTTTGCATTTTAGTGGTCTCAGTTTCATAAAATTACAACTCATTCTGAAACTGGATCTAGGGAGATGCATTCTATAAAAACCCTGAGACATGCCACAAGTTGGTCTTAAAAAGCAACTAACTTTCTTTGCCATCTACTGCAGGAGACATACCTGTAGAAAATGGATAATACCACTTCAAGGGGCCACATGGAAAAAGAAATGCTATTTCACAGGAGCTGGAGATCATCTCATGTATGTTGACCTGTAGATGTAGAGGAGGAACCAGTTGGCTGGGTGGGTTTTGGAGCCAAAGTTTTATAGTAAATTATCATTTTATATGTTAAACTAATAATTATATATATATATATATATATATATATATATATATATATATAGATAGATATATATTAGTATACACACACAGACACACACACACACACACACACACACACACACACACACACACACACATTGTACGCATATATATGCACTTATTTTTCCTCTAAATTGTAAATATATATATATATATATATATATATATATATATATATATATATATATATATATCCTTCAATCCATTGAAGTGCCAACCTTCTGAATGAAAAAAAGCAAGTACAACTAACAAAAATTGGCTGATTGCACATATCTACTTTTTTCGATGCAAGTTCACAGTACAGTATGTATCAAGAAATTTGCCTTTTCCCCACTGTAATGTGAGCTTGGATTTAGTATATATAATTATCAGGGGAAGTGCAGAGGGAGCTTGTCCCCCATAAAAATAGATTTTGTTTTTTTAATCTTTGAGATTTGATCTAAAGTATATATGAATCTTTGTGATTACAACTGTTTTAATACTATGACAGACATTCAAGGTTTTGATATTTTGAAGATTTGTCATAGACTCATATAAAGAAATATCCATAAATAAATAAATATATATATATATATATATATATATATATATATATATATATATATATATATATAGACAGAGAGAGAGAATACCCTATTAATTCTTCATATGTGAAAGACACTAAAATTATATAACTGCAGAAAGAATATACTGAAATTCATAACCACAGACAACGTAAAACAGTCTTTAATGTATTAAATATGTATTGAACATACACGATGTTGAAACCAAGGAACTCTAATTATTAGTATAAAATCCTCTTGTTTCAAACAGTAAGTGCCTTTGGCTTTGCCTTCTTCAGATCATAAAAAATGGGAAACCTTTTCATTAATAAAACACTATGTACCAATCAGATTCTTCTCTCAGAGTTAATGCCTTCTTAATAGCCTATAGGTCTTCATCCATTCAAGTGGCAAGATCTGCTGCACACCTTTCTCTTATCCAGTCAGGGCTCATCTATTTTTAATATGGGTCTCAGTGCAACTAATGCATTTAAGCCTGGTGGCAAATTGGCTCAAAAGTTCATGATCCACTAATAATTGGAGTTACTAAGTTTTAACATAGCGTTTGTTCAGTACATGTTTAATACATTAAGCACTGTTTTACGTTGTTCATGGTGGTGAATTTCTATATATTGTTTCTGTAGTTTTTGGTTTCCATATCACCTTTAGCAGTTACAGGTATTTTACCAGAAAATTATATAACTGTGTCACACTCAGACTGATTCACAGATGTAAAAGTTTGGAAGTGCTGACATACCACATACTGAGAAACTTTTCACTTGCTTGACTTTGTTATAAATTGCAGTTAGTTAAGTATGTTACAGCTGTTGATGCTGTTTCTTGTGCTGGATTAACCTAATCATAACTCAGTTTGTCTACTGGATGTTTTAGTCGGAATTGTATTTTAAAATGTATTAATGTATGTTGCTCTGGAGGTTTCCAGATCTGTCTTCATGTTATGCAAAGGCAAAAAGAAGCAACATACCCCTCAGAGGAGGAGCAGAGGAGGTTATTGAGCATATATTGTTCATTATCTTTGCATTAAAGCAAATGACTAATGGCATAAAAATAATTAATATATGATTACTACATTATGTATGTAGCGGCAATGGTAAATACACATACTAGCACATGAATATGAATGGTAATAATTAATTGCAACTTAGACTGGACAACTAAAAGCTGTGTACAGCTAATGCAACATCTGCAAGGAGTCCTTCTTGAAATTGACTATCTGTTGAGGTAGCCATATTAGCAAACTTTCTGCCAATGCATAGAGCAATATATCAGTGATTATCATCCCAGCAAATGTACTTGGTGCCTCTGAATGTACCAACTGGTGAATTCCGGTGCTGTCTACAATAACTGATTTGTTAATTGCCTATAACAACTTTGTTAATTGTCTGTAAAAACTGATTTTTTTAATTGCACACCATTCCCTCATTTCACCAAAGGCATAAAAATATTAACTTTTGCAGGATAGATATCATATCAACTGTATAGCCAGAACTTTTACATCAATATTTCCTTTTAGCCCGCTTTATATACTTAACAGACAAACATACTACATTTCCTATTAACAAAATCAATGTGTGCATGATAAAATACAAGATGGGGAATGTGCTTGCATAAACTAAGATGCATTAGGAAACATAAAAATATTAAATATTGCAGTCCTTTATAAAACTGAGCATGCATTCAGTATAAGGAACCCTTTCCTTTCCTTTTTTTTCTATTTCTATAGCTACAGAGTCAAGTACAACAGAGCCTGATACACACAGAGTTGATCATTTAAGTATGGGTTTATTGAAATAGTAAGGAATAGATACATATATAAAACAAAAATAAAATGGCATTTAATAATTATGTAACCACAGACTTTAATTTGTCAGGCTATCATAGTTACAGTATTACTAAGTGGCCGATAAGTATATCAGTTGTGATTTATGTTATTTTATTATACTAAATCAGTCAAAAGAAAGGAAAATGAACATGTCACTAAAGAAAACTTTTTTTAAGTGAAATCAGTCCTGAGCCTGACACAGTATGTATCAGTATTTATGTTACACCATTTAATTGTAGATGGTTTACGGCAGTTTATTGCAGAAATTAAGGCAATTATTTATATTAAGTCAAATTAAAGTAATTGCAGTAATACTAATGGAAACTGTCCTGTAGCTCAACTGCTACTTGTCAGTATTTATACTCATTATGTTATTAAATGCAAGCTATATAATTTGTTGCTGACAGGTTGATGAAATTGAAATAAAGGCATTTGTTATTAGTGCTCCTTTGCTGTCTCCACTTCTCTGCCTCTCTCTTTCTTCATTTATTTTTTCTTTCATTCTTTCCGTCTTTCTTTCCCTATTTATGTTCTGTTTTCTAGAGGTCCAGAAATACCCAGAGCAGCCCGATCACAAGCCTTTCAGGTATGGGAACATTCTCCACCTCACTTTTCCACTTGGAGACTGCTTCAGAGGGTAGAGGTAGTGGTTTCACTCATATGGTCACCCCAAGGCTTGGTGAATTGGCAAGCCAGGAAAGGTGGATTTATGACCTGATTGAGGCTGTGGTCAAGAGGGCAGTGGTGAGGTGCTTTAGTGACTAACAATCCCTTTTTCAATGAGTACAAGACACTCTGCCCTGGTCAGCTGCAACCATCAAGCCATTGGAAGCCTCAACCCTGACACCACTTGGGTTACCTCATCTAGGCCCATCAGGAAGCAGAATATTTGAGGCCCTCTGTACCATGGTGGTATTAAGCTCTTGGCCTTCATCAACTTTCCCTTTCTCTCTGTCTGCCATCTATATGGGTTGTCTCCTCATCCCACTGTTGGTCTACCACAGTATTCCTGCCAGCTTACCTGTATTTTATGCTTAATCACAAAAAAAAAAAAAAATCCACAACTCTTCCCTAATACTCTGTTTTGCACATTCTTACCTCACTTCTTCTTTAAAAAATGGAAACATTGGGGTTTGTCCCCACCAAAAACACTAGTGATGCTGTTCCTTTTATGTTTTCCTTGTTTTCTCTCTCCTGTATATCCATCAGTTCTATCTTCCCCGTTTCCAATTTTACAAAAGCCATAACAGGGTGTCTTTATAAGGACACAGTGAATAAAGGCTTTAGAATATTTTATTAAGTTGCAGGCCAGTGTTTCTGAGCCATATTCATTGCAAAATATTGTGAACTGTCTTAAGAAATCCATGAAGATTCAGGCTTCCTACCATCTGACAAAAATATGTAAAAACATTCAAGATGTTGCATATACATATGGACATTTTCACAGATAACCGCAGTTTATATGAGTTTGGATATGTGGAAATGTATGGGGCATTCTCTCAAAATGTTGAGAAGTTCTAAAACTAGTGCTGCTTGTTCATGCTTTGCTCATTTAAATATAAGTGTAGCTACATGATTTGTAGATTCCCTATACGTATCTGTGGATCATGGGACTATAAACACCACTCATGCATACACATTTTGAGCAAATTATAAGCCACAAAATAGGAAATTATCCAGTGATCATCACTGCACCATGATCCCACCTACAATTTCATGTGTAATGGCCACCTCTATCCATGATAAAATCACAAACACCAGTTATACGGGATGATATGAGGTAATGGTAAGTGTAATTTCACATACAACAAACAATAAGTCTACACAGATTCTTGACAGGATTTTAAAATCTATTTTTGTCCCTGATGTCTGGAAGCAGGATGCAACATACCTCAATTACAGACCAATCAGCTTGGTAAGCTTATTGATGGGGAAAAAAAGTCATGAAACTTTTTGAAAAAAGAGAGAGAACGGTCATTGAATTTATTCAGGCAAACATGAGAAACAACTTTTTTCCCATTACCTAAATCAGTACCACTTTGTCTAAAATAGATCTTGTATGCTTAACCTTATATATCTTTCAGAGTGTAGCTGCTGCTCTGGATGAAGGTTCAACTCCAGGTATGTCCAATCAACTTACTTAGATCTGGCTGAAGTAGTTGATACTATGCCTCTTGACAGGATTATATATATAAATTTAGGAATCTGAGAGTGAAGGAAACTGTAGCAACTTGGTCAACAAGTGGCTGTATGTCCCTAGACAACATATAAGAAAAGAAGGACTTCTGTCTTCATCATCTCCTGACACCAGTGCAGTCCATCATTCTCTAGAGGACAGAATCGAGTCAAGGCTTCTGAAAATCAAAGACATTTAGCTAAAATCAGGGACATCTAATTAGCAATGACAAAGTAGTCAGAGTTAAGAGAGTCAAGCACAACAAGTTTTATTTTTATTTGGTTATAATGAGATAACTAGATTTGCAACAGAATAAATGTTACTGCAGAAGTGTAGCCAGGATGGTAAGGTGTTAAGGACCATGATCTGCAGATGCTGATTGGTCAGTGGTTCACTAGTGGCATTCAGAAATGAACACCAACACTGCATTTGATCTTCAGTCAGGGACCAAGCTATAGCAAGCCATGTAAGAGGGCCTTTTTTGCTCCTTACTTAGAGTTGAAATGCAAAGATCAGGGAGACAATTTTTTCCATTTTTTTACTGTTGAGGAGCACCAGATCAGGGAACAAAACCATGGTAGATGACCGTGCTATGGCTCTGTATTACTGACCCCAACAAAACATTGCCTTACAACACAGAAAGCAAAAATAAAACTAAAAATAATCTATCCCCGGGATTCATGAAGCTTGCGCCAGGCGCATGCATAGCGTAGGAGTTATAATGCCAAATATGGCCGTCGAGCAATTCAGGTACGATCCAATTCCACGTGGACTACCAGCGTACACCAGAACTGCGCAGCCCCCGGCGTAGGTATACTAATCACCCCATGTGCAGTGTCACACCATGCAAATGAAGGCATATAGTTATTCATGAAGTGGTGCAGGCGTAGCGTAAGCCCACAGAAATGTAAACCAAAAAACACAGTTTACATTTTCCCAAACAGAACATCGGAGCTATGGAAGAGGGCCAGACCCAGGTATCACAACGTTAACATATGCCAAAGGTGAAATACACAGCCAATGGCATAAGAAAAGATGCACAACACGTAAATAACAACATTTAATGTCATGTCCACAGTAATGCACAGCACAACCGCAGGGCATGTGTGCGGAAGCTGTAATATAAAGAAATAATATAAAAATGTCATAAAATCGCAACGTAATAAAAATCAGGTTTACAGCATAATACACAATGGTAGGCATGGAACACCACAACCAAGGTGCAAGGGTTGCTAAGGGCTTGCGATAGTGTTTGGCGCAGTAACTATGAATTAGTAGTCAATGCCATGCAAATGAGGCAGATAATACTGAATCGCAAATGTCCCGCCGGATGAAGGTTGTACCATACGGCACAGCGGTATAACACCAAGGTGTGGCTCAGGGGAGATACATGACATCAGCAGAGGGGTGTGCCACCGTAACAGTAAGCACATTGGAGCATTGCAAATCTGGCCTGTCCGTTGCTAAGCAAAGCTGCAGGACAGGGGTGGGGAGGAATCGTTTAGCTGAGAGCACACATGTTGCCCAAAAGCGCATGTGTACGAGGATGAAAACGTGCCCTAAACCCAGTAATCGGACGCACATGCCGTAGACAATAGCAGAAACAGGAAGGTCAGGGGAAGAAAAGAAGGAAATGCGGAAGTAGGGTAATTGGAGTACTAATGAGCAATCAACACCAATCAACCCACGAAGGCCAATCGATGGCAGCTGACAAGTCTGCTTGCAGAAACCTGCAAAACAGGATAGGGGAGGCATTTGAATGCAAAGAAAGGAGGGGAGGTATTGGATTGCAAAGATAGGAGACCTGACACAGCAGAGCAAAGCAAACTGACAGCAGACTGGCAGTAGCACACATAACGCAAGATATGCCAGGTCCAGGAAAGTACAAATGAAAGTAGGCTGCAGGATGCACGCCAGAAAATGGTAGGTGCAACGTGCAGAAATGTAAAGGGAAGGTCAAGAGGTAATCCACGGCAGGCAAATGTAATTCAACACCAAAGGCACCACAATAGTAGTTCCGGCAGTAAAACACATAAGATAACCTGTAGCTACGATCGTACATACACACCCTATGACATCATCAGTGTTCACAGCACAATAGTATAAAGTGTGAAAGCACCCAACACACACTTGTGTATTCCCAAACACTGCACCATAGGTGTAAACACACGGGTAACTTTTAAAATGTACATGTTGGGAGCTGCCATAGCTGTGATTCATCAGCATGTGTAGAGACTGACGGTGTTGTGGAGGATGATGCCGACAACCACCACAGGCCTCGGAGGAGAAGGAGAGTGCTCAGACCAAGGGTAACCTACCAGGGGCTACATGACCTGGAGATAGTAGAGCATTACAGGGTGGACAGGGACATCTTACAGCAAATAGTGGAGCTGTGCCGGCCACGCCTGAGAACCAGAAACAACAGAGGGGAACCCATCCCAGTGGACATGAAGGTATGTGTAAGCCTGCGAATACTGGCCACAGGTACCTTTCAAAGGCCAACTGGAGATATAATGGGTATCTCACAGGCATCAGCATCCAGGGTACTACACCAGTTCCTGGATGCCATGTTACCACATGCCAATGATCAGATATACTTCCCCAGAACTCAGGAGGAGTTGGCCAGCAATATGCACCACTTCCACCGTGTGGCACAATACCCAGAGGTACTGGGTGCGATAGACTGCACGCACATACAAATCAAGTCACCACCCGGTGACCAGGGTAGGCGCTACATAAACCACAAGGGATTCCACTGCATCAACTGCCAGGTCATGTGCAATGCACAGGGCATTATCATGGATGTGTGTGCTGGCAGCCCTGGAAGCTACCATGACTCCCATATCTGGCATGCCTCACAGCTGTATCAGGTATTTGTCAGGGGGGACATCCCACATGGCCATCTCATGGCGGATGCTGGCTATGCACTGGAGCCATGGATGATGACTCCCATCAGAAATGCACACACACCCATGCAAGAACACCATAATGAGGCACACGCACAAACCAGAATTATCATAGAGCGTGTGTTCGGGATGCTGAAATCATGGTTCCGGTGCTTGGATACATCTGGTGGAGCCTTGCAGTACTCTGCAGGCACGTGTGCCCACGTTGTCATAGTATGTGCCATGCTACATAATATGATCCTGCGGAAGCAGCTGCAGCAGGGACAAAATGGTGAAGGCCCTCATAGCCCACCGCAATTGCCAAGGCCATTACAGGCACAGAGGGATTCAGACCATGAACACACTGTGCCAGCCCCAGTAGGCAGACGGAGGTGTGCCCAATATGCCTACACCTTGGCAAAGAGGGAACGTATAGCACATACTCTGACAGTGTAGGCCCCTATGGACTAACACCTCTCCACCTACACACACAGTAAAATGGATGGCACACAAACATGACCACCTGTAAATTGTAATGTATAGGTGGCCCAATGTGTGACTCCTACATAGGCAGCCCTCAGACATTGTAACCACAACAGCCAGTGGAACATGGAATGCCAACACCTGAACAGTACATGAGTCTTACAGCATATGGTGATGCTGTGTGCCTGTCACGATCCCCGCCAGATATATATATTTATATATATATATATATATATATATATATATATATATATATATATATATATATATATAGACACATATGCATATATATAATACAGATAGAAAGGGCAATAGAGGGATATATGGTGATATAGATGGATTTAGCAATATCTGCAAATATAATAGATAGTTCAACGACATGCATAACATCTTGGAGGTACAAATAAATAGGATGCTGCCAACCATGGAATGTGTAACATACCGACATGCATAACCACAAGGCTGAAAGACCGATAGAACACAGTACCAGAACAGTACATCCGCGAGTAATAGTATGATGATATGAAGGGACAGTTAGTCACCGCCGCCGGTGTCGCGGTCCACATAGGTACCGTGTTCAACTGTGTCTGTGAGTGCCGTAGTCTGTGTAAGTGTGTGTTGAGGGTGCCGTGTGCGTCTCTGTGTGACTGTAATGTGTGTGTGTGTCCGCAGCATGTGTTTGTTAGTGCCAAGTCAGAGGCAGATCAGTACGGTAGGTGTGGGTATAGGTAGCCATAGGCATACGGTTACTACCTGTCCCACAGTAGGAGGGACAGCCCCACCATGGGCAGGTGTGTCCTGACATAAAAAGTACAAAGGGCAAATGTCCGAGATGGTAGGACATAAATATGTCCCATATATAATGTAACAGTCGTATTTAATAGTTATGCCTGTATGTAAGAAACGTAAATGTTACATGCAATATGATAAGTAGCCAAAGTCACACAACAATAGGTATGTAGTGAGGATAAAAGTATGTGCTAACCTGTGTACTGACCGTGGCTACGTGTTGGCCTGTAAACACCGCTTTGTGTCCCGCAAGTGTCCAACAATGACCATATGAAAAGGTGGCAACCCATGGCAAACAGGCTCTTTTAACAACACAACCACAATGACTGCAAATATCTGGGACAGAAATACAAGAGATAACTGTCACTTACACATATCCCTTGATATATCGCTGCAATTACGGAGGTATACAGGTAGCAAGCTCACCTGCAGATGATATAGAAACCAATTAACAATGGCCCAACGTACAATCCCATAACATAAGTCTACTAACTGTTAGCTCTCTAATTAGGGACGGAGCCCACACACATATATACGGATTATGTAGAAATGCAAGGCCCACAAACCTGTATATGTTACGTACACCCACCGACATCCCCCACACTAGAAACTGAAGCAATACAGACTGTAATAGCAGCACAAACATCCAGTCAGTCAATTACATCTGCAGAACCCTCAACATACCGTGTGAGAGACACAATTAAAGGTGTCATGCAAAATTGCAGGTGTTGTATAAAGGAACAAACAGCCATGTTACAGGTTTTGTTTGCAATACTCCGTTATCAGACATTGGGATGACAGGTACACCCACATGTTGAACCAAATACTCTACCTGTCACACACAATCCACAGGGGACATGAATCCAAACTATACTTGTCTCCATGCATAGCAGTTGCAGTTACACATAACAAAACACAATACAGACCGTCTCGCCGAAGGTAGGGCAAATAGGCAATGCCCAAGCGGAGAATCGAATTATACCCCACTGTCACCGCGTAATTCGTGAATGGAGTAGCTGCACAGCTGATATGCAAGTAATTAGTCACTCAGGAACACCAATTGGCGGGATGAATCCACATGTTACAGGTATCAACATATATAAGGATGACTTGCCAGACATTCAAACTGTATGCTCAAACCGAATACCAGTTGAAACACTGTGAGAGAGATAGAAACGAAATGCCGTAACGACAACAAGGTATGTAGAACGCCCGATATGTAAGGTTATGTATAGCATGATCTATATTTATTAGTTTTACTGTATGTATAGCCTGGTTTGCATTAATTAAACGTGTCCGCAATGCATAAAGTGGGGAAAGGTATTTATGTAGTGATGTCTTGCTGAGCATACTAACGCTTGTAGAAACTGCGTCCAGCAGTGGGACACAAGGTACACAGCACAGACACCACAAGGGATGCTACATGAGGGTGTTAAACAGAACAATTCCATACAACCCGCCGCCAGTGGTAGGGTATGTCCAACAAGGACGTGCCATAGCAGGGGATAGTATATGTTGATATACTGTCACAGCATGCACGTGTATGGGCATATAACGTTAATGACATATGTACGGTGGTCCTGCTGTGCAAGTATGCTTTGCATTATGGGATACTATGTGAAATATGTGTAATGTATAGTATTATAGGTAGATATGACAGATATTCTACACAGCATAACAGGCATATCATGCATACCACAGGTATCATCTATTGGTATGTACAATAACAGGATACATATGGCCTGTAGGTATGGGACATAATAATAGCATGATAGCTAATCTAAATGGAAGGGCTACCAAGTAACCATGCACAAAGGACATGTAATAGCATCACAGGTGCATAGTGGTGTACTATGCAGTCTGGCAAGTCCATGTGTAAGCACAACAACAGTGTTCACACTAGTGGCACCTCTATAGGGTAGTGTCCTGTGAACAGCAGAGCCAGGTGTCACCTGCACCTCTGCACAGTACAGCCACTGCAGTGATGCCAGACCTACATGTGTCTCCCAACCACCAAGGGAGGTATCACATGAACAGTGCTACTGAGTGTCCCTCCGTGATGTACATAGGACTTATGTTCCACAGCATGGTGAGTGTCCGGTTTGGGAATGTAACCCACAAGCACATCCCACTCATTGTGGCATGTGTGCACATATCCATGAGCATGTTGCTCACAGTGGCCTCTGCTTATGTTGCGTATGAGGAGTATATCCATCAATAATGTTGTGGACATGGGCCCTGTCTGATCAGCAGAGGTCACCCCTGAGTATGTAGTATGCAAATGTATACAGATGTGGTGTCCTTAGTGCAGCCGCATATTTAAACTGTCGGAGCTCAGTAAACGTCATGGGGTGTTAATGTTGTGGCATGTAAAGCTGTAGCTGTTGTGTAAGGTACACCCTAAATGGGGTGGTGTACACTTGAATGTGTGTAGATGTCTTGAGTTCAGAGGTACAATGGGTGCCTATGTACCAGCTACACACCCAGTACAGATAGGTGTGGCCACGTAGAAGGATATCCACGCCACAGTGGCAATATGGTAACCACAGGAGTGGGTGCGACATATGTGTGTACTGCAAACATGTACAATGTGATATGTATGTAGGGGACTACCATCCATGTGATAGTCAGTGGGTGAATGGTGTAATGCAAAGGTGATGTGCATGCACCTTGTGTCATGCAGCTTGATGCCATGATAGTCATATTATGCATCTGTCACAGTGACACCCATATGGTTGGTGTCAGTATCAGCAGGTGGAGCAATCATGGCACTTGGTATGTAGGGGTTTGAAAGCTAGGCAGGGAAAGTCCCCTGTGCTAGCCTGTTCCGCAGGGAAGCATATACTGAACATGAGGGGCCCTATGACTGAGGACCATGGTATGCCAAATGTACCTGACATGTACTCACTGTGTGTCCTGTCCATGAGCCACATAGCATAACATCCTGAGACACAGGGAATGATGTGCAGGTGGATGTGTATGTTGTCAATACCAGAATGGGGAATGGTGCTGAAAGGCAATGAGAGGACAATGTAGGATGTGTGGACTCCCGTACCATCAGCAACTGCCCTGGTAACTGTATGAATGGAGTCCACCATGGGTAGGGGGTATGGTCTGGTCCTAACAAGCCCAACCTGGGTGGCAGCAAAGGACGGGAGCCCAACAATGTGCCTGTGAATGACATCCTTGATGATGCGCCCCATAGCCATGCAGAACAGTCCAGTCAGGTATGTAGGACTATAGTCCCACTCGTGCAATGCGGTGCCACCTGTGTGTAGTGTGATAAATGCTGCTGTGTGCCATTCAGGGGCTACAATGTCTGAAACAAGGCTATTACTGAATATGGTGGCCTAGTGGGGAGACATGTAATTCAGAGGTTGGTGGATATCACAGCCTGGGACGTTGGAAGGTGACATGGGGCTAGTGTCCCAGGACATATAGAGTGTATGTCAGTACTGTGTAGGTGTGACCACAGGAACACCACAATGTTCATGTACGGATTGCGGCCCTGTAGTGAGTGAGAGGGTGTAATGTCAGCATTGAATCCATCCTCCAGCAGGTTGCCAACAACACCTGGGTCTGCAGTGTTCCTGAGTGACTGTTGTATGTGACAGCAGATGTGGGTGTTGCCATCGAATACTGACATACCACCATAATGCCTGGTGGTACATCCCGGAATGTGTGGCAGTCATGTTTACATAGCTAGTCTTGGAGTATGTGATGAGGGACCCTGTGGCCCCACCACGGCTGACCAGTGAGCCACCCCACCCATGGGAATGTACACCACTGTGCAACAGCCTACACCTGTTGTTGTACATCATATGTCCATGGAACATGACCACCAGAGTGGCGTCTGTTATCTGGTGTGTACCATCATGGCTCTGTGTGGAATAGCATGATCCATGCAGTTGTGTACATGCTAATGAAGTGCACTGGGGTATGTGTTAGCATTTGTATGTGCATTGTCCATCTGCACAGGTGTCATGATGTTAACAACTGCTGTCAGCAGATGTTTGTAGTAGGTGTTGTAGTACTCATGTACTGTGTATGCTGTGATGGGCGTGTTGCCAGGATGTGGCTAACAAGGTGGATTAGCATATGTTCGGAATCCACCAATGAGGGGATAACCCCAGGTGTGTAACACCAGTCACATGGTGGTAGTGTTCATGCCAAGGGTAATGTAGGTCTTGGAGGTGGTATGTATGGGTTGATCCAGCAGAGCGGAGGGTATGACTCATGGATGTGTCGGTACATGAGTGGCTATCCCAGTGAAGTGTGGGGTAGTGTCAGTCACACATCAGTAGTAGCTGTCTGAGGCCCACTGTCCACTATACCAACATAGAAGGTATGTTACCCGTGGGGTATGATGTTGACTCTGTTGCTTGTTACAATGTGTATAGTGGTCCCAGACACAGTTAGTTGCACGTGGAGCATCTCTGATGCATTGTGCTAAGTAACCTGCAAGGATGTGTGCAAAACATAGTGGGATATGGGAACCCCTCAGCTGTGGGTGTGCTGGTCCAGGTATGTGCCTGAAAGGTATGGCCTGTCTATAACCTGTCATTGCAGGTGTGCTCTGCAGAGCCTAGAGACAGGTCCCAGTCACGGCAGAGATGTTTGAGTGGTGCATTATAAGGTGTGCCTTGCCTGCGTGCATCACAGAGGAAGATGCAAGCATTGTGTCCCATGTCATGCCTGCCAGTTACCGCCCTGCTGGTGACAGTTATTGGAAACTGTGCAAGACAGGCAGTATAGAAGCAGCAAGAGCCTTACATGTGAGCTGTACTCCCAGGACTGACAGGTGCAAGTCATCTGTGCCACAGCATTGTGTTTGACCAGGACAGTCATAGCGGACAGATACCAGATGCCTGTGGAATGACAATAGGAGCATAGGCAACTGTTGAAGTGACACAGTCGGTCATTGTACAGTGGTAGCGTGTTCGGATGAATGCAAAATGCTGCCCAGGGCTAGGCCCACACCCTCAGGGCTATAAGACTGGTGAGCTATTGCATGTCCCTGTACACATAGTCTGTGAAGTGGCATCACAGGGCAGTCACACTAACATGGAGAATGACAGTCATATCATACCTGGTGAGGTGTAGCATGGGTGCATAGGTTATGTTGCAGAAGCAGTTACCCGACAGCAAGATGTAAGCGACTAACGCCTTGTGTAGCCTGCTGTGTGGAACTGTAGTGTGACTCCCTACAGAGTCAGCTATGACTGGTGTGTTGTGAATGTTATAACTCACTATTGGCTGTATGTGATGGGCACACATGAGTCTGTGGGCTATAAGCTGGTGATGTTGTCTTCCATGATGGGGGCTACCTCTGGTGCCTACAGTGAGTATGGAGACATACTGCACAAGTTGTCCTCGTAGGTGTGGCCAGTGGTGTAGATCATGTGAGACTATGTGATGGGTGGGGTGTGTTGTGAATGTTACACATCCCCAAATGACTGTCAGGTGCAGTTACCCCCAGCCATAGCTGTCAACCTCCTGTCCCCAAACTGAGGAATATTAGCCCTCATACTGTGTGACAAATGGGCAAAACGTGGAACACTTACAACTGGCTTACTAACAGCTTCAACTAGGAAGGGCATATGATGGCTAAAATAGGCTGTCTTACGTATAAAAAAGATATTCCAATGAATTAATATGATTCTCATCTATTTAGCCATGGCTAGCAGGTAAACAATTTACTACAATGAATGTGTGACAAACCCTTCCAATGTGGAACCTTGAGGAACATGCACCTTTTAGAACCCCAAATGAGGTACGTTCCTCGTAATGAGGTACACCTGAGAGCTATGCCCCCAGCACGGCTGCAGAAGTGCATCCCCCACAGGCTGTAGTGCCGTATGTTGGGAGGTGAGCATTGAGTGTGTACATGAGACAATTCCTCTACTGCCACATGTACGACATATCCCTCATATAGACAGGCAGTAGCACTGGTACGTTACAGTTGGACATGCCTGTATATAAAACCATGTCCCACGGGATATGTGCATTAAGTGTGTACAACAGCTGTCGTACCTTAAGCAAGCTGGGAAGTGTAGGACAGCCAGTATACCTGTGGGAAATGGTGTGGAATGGGTGCTATAGTAATCAGTAGCTCATGACATGCTCACAAGTTCTGAACAAGTGCCTAGCATGACCATACAATACAGATAGGGTGTTGGATAATATCAACCCACAAGTGGTGATGACAGTCATTTAGGGTGGCACCGCACTATAACCCTGCTGAGTATGGTGTGCATGTCCATGAACCATTAGCACTGTAGATGTTAGCAGTACAGATGTACAAGATAGCACGGATATTTGATTACAAATACCTTTGCATGTCACAGGAGTGTTCCACCAGTGGCCTGTTGACAGACTCACAACTACAAAAGGTGCAAGTGTGACATGTGCACAGCACACCAGTGCCAGCTACAGTAGAACAGGGTTAATGTGTTGTACCCCACCCTCATTGTAGCCCATACACACAGACAAATGTTAGGCATCCGTGTATGTAAGGCTGTGAATGGCCATGACCTATCAGTATAGCTGTGTCAGTGTTGTGAACAACATACAGAATGGGCTGTGTGGGTGAGGTGTGTGGCATATGTGCACAGTCTGATGGATGATACCAGCAGTGTCACCGCTAGGTGAACATCCCTGTACCCATAAACTACTACCTAGGCTGTGGTCAACATTATGGACACTGTGTAAGGGATGGTGCTGTGCAGTGCACCCCCCCGACATGGTGACGTGTCCAGACCCCTTAGGTAGTCATAGGAGGCATCCATGTCATGTCAGGGTGCCATCCATGAGCATGGAGATCACTGGACAGGCATATACAGCACTGTGGTGACCAATATTGGATCACATGCCACCTGTAAGGGTTAATGGGTATGCATGGATGTGCGATACCAGCCTTCACAATTCTCACCTCCGCTATGCAGCATGCTGTCTACCTTGCAGAAGGACATTTGCTACACCATGATGATGGACATGCTACATGTCCATATCCTGATCTATATATAAGACATATGTCATGGACAGCCACCGTCCTAATACTAGGATCACCACAGGCTGGACAGATCCCTGTGCCATATATGTGACATACTCCCGCCATACCATGCAACCCTGTCCATCAAAGCTGCACATGTCATCCCAGTCATACATGGTGTGATGGCCGCATGGTAGATGTACTATCAACTGACTGGATCAGTAATATGGCACTGATGCACCTTGCAGTGGCACAATGGCTGTCTGTTACAGCTTGGAAACTGTGCCCGCACATGCTATGGTTGATAACCATCCCTGCGAATGTCGTCTGACTAGCCATTGTCCCATGTCTATCACATGTGCAATACAGGCAATCCATGGCAGGATGCTGAACAGTTGTACAGTGCTGTGTAGATGTATATGGCAAAACACATGCATGTACAGGTGTCCATGCGTACGTGTGCATTGTCACTGCTCAAGTCCATTATGGCTGTGTCTGTGTTGATATGTGGCATATACACAGCATCCAGGTCAACAGTAGTACCGTGGACACATCCAGGCATGTGCAGATAGGTAAGAACACAAGTACAGGCAAATAGACATGCCCACAGCAAGACAGCATTTACATGGAGTATGAACACTGTAATGAGGTGACACACATATATGGTGATGATATCCAATGCATAATGGTTGTGACTTGTGTGACACAAACACGTCAGTCGTGTCAGTGTCATGATGCTTTGCAAAGATAACTCTGCAGATTTAGTAGATGTCATAGAAATGTATGTGCAGCAGTATCTCTGTACATCTCTGAAACTGTGACCTGTCACCATCATTATGTCTTACAGATAATGCCCCGTACATGCCTCCCAGCATACACCTGCCAGGAGGATGATGTCCTCATCCCACAGCTCCATGACAACTATGATTTGTTGTTCCGCCATGTGCCACAGCATGCCCAGCAGAGGGATGACCTGTGGCAGGATCTACGCAGGAGGGTGAACGATGTGGGTGGCCATAACCGCACCTACCAGCAGGTGCACAGACACTGCATGGACTTGATACGACATGCAAAACAGCGTGCCAGTGCAATCGCCAGGGAACAAGGTGGAACAGGTGGTGGGCCACCAACCCAGCCCCTACTCACCCATACCGAGGAACTACTGGCCAGTCTGGGGACACCCAGGGAACAGCATCCAGAAACACTAGCTGCCATCATGGAGGTGGGTGTCTCCCAACCAATGAGCCTGGAGTTGCCTAGTAAGTCAGTACTGCACATATGGCTATTATATCCCATGTAGTTGCATGTGTCACTGTACATTATGTAAAGTAACAACATATGCAAGGTATGTGGACACACATGCTGCATACTACAGTATGCTACGTTGTGTATGCACACATGTGCATACTATATGCTATTACACAGGTGAATGTGTTCACATGCACAGTGCAACCTGTGGCTGTCATACAGTCATGGATAATGTTCATACTGGTGTGTCACCCCTATACAGGTACCTCTGGCGTGCCGCACAGACATGAGTCCATTGCAGGTGAGACTGTTATCAGTATCAGGCATGTTACAGTGTAGATCTATTTGCCATGTGGCCAGTTAAGACTTGCACACCTGATGTTTGTTCCAGTCATGATATGCAGGTCGCACCACCCTTCATTCACAGAGGCCACCCATGTGCAATATATACAAACGTAATGATACACCGACTTGAAACCACAGTACTTGTCATTGCGACATGTGTGGTCAGCTGTGCATACAACGGTGGAGGTGTTCTACAATGGAGGCATATGTAGTATGCATTGGAACAACATGTGTGGTACGCACACAGTACCACACAGTGAGCTGTGATATGGGCAGCCCACAGGTGTCACCATTGTGTCATATGCCCCTGCATTGGGTGCACACATTGTGATGTGCCACCTGACATGTCCCAGACATGTAGTGTTCTGTCTGCAATATTGTCACACTATCGCATGACGTATACCCACATACCAAACATACAACCCGTTGTCTGCATAGCACTGTGGATTGTGACATATCTGACATCTATGGGTGTATGTCATATGGGACTACACAGACATGTGGAAAAAATGCTCATCACACACAATTTGCCAACACATGTGCACACATGGCCATGGGAGATGGCCAGAGACATGTAGCCACACAGTACTTGGGATGTGTATACACCCTGTTGCACATTGTTTACACATGGTCCAATTATAGCCTTAGTTTACCGATTATACAGTTGATGTGGTACACTGGACAACCGAAAAGCCTGTGCACAGCTACTGGAGGTGTCACTGAAGTCTACCATATACGATATGTTGAACATCATGACTGTGTTGCAGTTATGGCTATGCAATGTTTACATATTATGCATTCTATAGCAACATAGATGCCTCATGTTGCCATGCAATGGCACAGTGTCTGTACTTCACACTGTATAGCAATGTAGATGCCTCACACTACCCTCCCATGCTCATGCACATTTGCTAAACATGCATTCTATCTGTAGGGCATACACACAACACTGCAATGTGAAGCCCATTATGATGCTGTACATGTGTCAGGACACCATTGTGTCAAACATGTATGCATGTTAATGCACATGTCAGCAGATTACATGTCAAGGTCACGTCAGCCATGTGTACTGTCATCCTGTTCTGGGTCACATGGTGTATCATGGGGATGCATGCATACTACCATGATTGTGTGAACTGCATGGCTACTGATATGACACCTGCTTGCTGTAGTGTGCACCCCAGGGAGGTATGCTTACTAACACTATTAATGTCTGAGCTGCATGCCCTCTGCTGTATCGCAGACATGCTGCATGCCATCTGACAAATCACATGCATGGTGTGTCTGTGTGTGTCTGTGTTTGTGTGTGTCTGTGTGTGTCTGTGTGTGTCTGTGTCTGTGTGTGTGTGTCTGTGTGTGTGTGTCTGTGTGTGTGTGTGTCTGTGTGTGTGTGTGTGTGTGTGTGTGTGTCTGTGTGTGTGTGTGTCTGTGTGTGTGTGTGTGTGTGTGTGTGTGTGTGTGTGTGTCTGTGTGTGTGTGTGTCTGTGTGTGTGTGTGTCTGTGTGTGTGTGTCTGTGTGTGTGTGTGTGTGTCTGTGTGTGTGTGTGTGTGTGTGTGTGTGTGTGTGTGTGTGTGTGTGTGTGTGTGTGTGTGTGTGTGTGTGTGTGTGTGTGTGTCTGTGTTAGTGTCCCCACAGATACTAGCGGTGATGAATATATGCATGAGGTACAGGCAGGGTTGTCAGGGGCTGAATCGGTGCCAATGGTTACCATCCCAGCTATGTCCCCCTCTTCCCCGCACACAGTTCTGCTGCCAACACATACCACTTCACCAGTGGCCATAGAGGAAGGACGGCCAGCGTCTGTTAGCGTGGAACAGGAACGTGTGGTGGCTACAGAAGGTGTGTCTACACACCATGGTGTCAGTGTAATGACTGCAGATGTGCCACACAGGCTTGTGGCCGGTGCTGCTCGTAGGAAGACCTCTGGCAGACATGCACCTGCAGGACAGAGTGCAGCAGCTGGTATCACCAGATGCATGTTCCAGACTGTAATGGTGGCACAGGCACGTGCTGAACGGCAGAACAGAGAAGGGCAGAGGCTGCAGAGGGCTGCTATCCATTCCCTAAATGACAACATCCAGGCATTGGCAAATGCTCAACAGCAGATTGCTAATGTTCTGGATTGGCGATTAGGTGAAATGGTCGGAATCCTTGACCGAGGCATGGCAATCCGCGAGCGGGAGCTGTCTGTGCTGGAACACCTGGTAGGAGTAAGGCGTAGGCCACGTGGACATAGGCCAGCAACACCACCTAGTGTAGGTTGACATGAGCGTGCCACCTAACATGCCTGCTCCCATAGTGCCAGTAGCAGTAGCAGTGCAGCTGGTGCTGTGCTGTCAACACCAGGACACAGCAGGCCACATGGACGTGGCCCTAGATGGTCTCAGTGGGGACACGGTTCCAGTGGGCATGTGTCGTCGGACAGTAGCCACTCTGTACCTCCACTTGGTAGTGCCCGTGCAACCCCAGGCAGGCACAGGTCACGTGGCCGTGGACGGACACAGTGAGCTGTACAACCTGCTCTGTACAATCTGGGGCTGTCAATTATACCCCGTGTAGGCCTCACAAATGGCAGAACTGTGTACACACATACACGCACACAGCAAACACAACTGTAGGGCTCCACAACATCCACATGCATTCTGCACAGATATGTCCAGTCAACTCACCAGCCCTTACACACACACATGATGTTATCCATTGGTGCAGCCTATGCCCCTGGCAAACATATCATCCTGTGCATATGATGAAGCCTGTGCCGCATCCCTGTCATCCACACCATCGGTGCAGGGTTATGCACAAATATTCTGATGCACAGGGTGAACAGCATAGTGAGAGGTGTATGTAATATTACCTGTGTATGCATAGTGAGGGATGTGTATGTTGCAGTGGTTGTGTGTGAATACTGAGAGATGTGTATGTGACATAGGTTTTGTACTGTCGACATGCACCAGTCATACCATGTAGTGCAGGTGCAGCATGCATTGTGATGTGTTCACAGTATGTGTTTCGGTTACATCTGTAGCACCATGTTGGTTGTGATACCCTGGTTCCCTCCTATGGTGTACTTGTATGTGCCTACAGGTAGCAGAGTTTCAGTCCCCCACGTGTAACTGTGGATTACTCAGAGGCATGTCTGGCAATATCAGCATGCTACATGTACCCTCAACCTGACTGTTGGACACACCAACATGACTCAGATGTCCGCACATATACTGCACCTGACGCATGTGGTTGGTGCCACAGGCTACACTGGACAGAGATGTGACATACATAGCAGGACACATTATGGGTATGGTGACATGGTGCAGGGGTTGTACACAGTGGCCTGGCCAATGATGATGTGAGGTGTCACTTGGTAGCTGGAGGCCACACTGTGCAGCAGTAGGACCCTGTAACAGTACGGGAACATGGCCGCATTCACGGGGTGTACACCACTATAACGCACACCCCATAGTGTACAGGTGGGGACCCTTGCCTGTGTGGTCATCACCATCACAGTACTATGCACCCACACGACATGTCACAGAGAAGTGACATGCACAGGTAGCCAGTATGGCTGGAACCTATGGCATCAACAGGGTTGTGCAATGCATCACCATTACGGGTTACTCACCACGTGGGATTAGTGATCATTTCCCACAGTATATTAGCATACACCCTCACACCAAGCACCAGACATACATACAGACACACACACACTGTGGTGACCACACATGTGTATACGGACAGCCGACGTGTGTGATGTACCACACCGGCTGACGTCATGCTTCCCACACTGACGTATGTACAGATCTCTACAATGGTGTACAGGGATGTGTAGCAACTGGGACATATTCCCCGCAATATGTGGCATCCCTGGTCACACATTCGGACACACATGGCAGTGCTGGGAATGATACACCTGCAGTGGTATTGATTGCATTATGTGTACCAACGCTATATCTGGAAAATGTGCTGCTATATGCACACGGGAGGTTGTAGGTGTTACAGGTGCCCTGTGACATATAGTTGTTAACACCTGACCGCTGTGTATGCATTATGTCAGCACCGTCATGTAACAGTGACATAGTGTACTGTTTGCACATGGCATGATAGGATGGTGTGTGACACAACTGTGAGCCACCCCCTTCACACATACATCTAGACAGGTGGTTCACCACGTTATGTACACACATCCCTCCATATGTGCTGTTTGTATGTCACCGTATACAGGTGTCAATGATGGGTCTGCATTGCGTCTGCATGTTGTAGGTAGGTGCAACTATGTTATGGACATCGGCCACTGCACATGCATGGTTGCTGCATGCACAGTACAGATGTCACATGTGTCTCCTGTTGCCATGTTTGTATGCATTGCTATTGTTGGACATGTGTGTTGACATACATAACACCTGGACTGCGGTATGATATCACGGGTGTCACAGGCGACCAGTACAAGGGTATGCATCCCGGTCAACACTGCTACCCCCTGTAGTTTGAGCATTCAACAGACATGGGCCCACCTTCCATTCGCGTGTGTAGCATTGATTAGGCCAGTGTTATGCACAAGGTACATCAAAGGCTATGTATGTATGTGTTGTGTGTGCAGTCCATCACACATCCACACAATCACATGTATGACATATCCAGACGTGTGTTCACTGGTGTACAGCAACAGTCAGGTGTCACAGCTGTGTAAGGGCCGTGGTATGTCTTGAGCCGACCTGTTCATGTATATTGGTATCATTGCAATGCATAACACCTGTTGGATCCCTGTTGGTACATGTGTGTTGTGGTACCGTAAGGCTGTGTAGTGCTGCACCGACGACATGGTGCTGACATGACAGCTACAGTGTACACCGCAGTGTGTACGTGTGTGACCTGCACCTGTGACAGCTGTGATGGCAGCTGTGTGTGTACAGGTCACTGCATGTGTGACCGCCCTGAGCGTGAGGACAGTTATACCTTACTGTGCCCTTCTGAACTGTGCCCTTCTGTGTGTACACTCCATCTGCATGCAAGATGGCCCTTTGCAACAGCTAAGTGTGTGAGCATGCCCAGTATGCTGTTGTGTAGATGGACACACAGTACATTCCACACTGCGCACTTCCATGATTAGACTCCGTGTGCATGCAAGTTGGCCCTTTGCAACTGCCAAGTGTGTGAGCATGCCCAGTACGCCATTGTGTAGATGGACACACAGTACATTCCACACTGCACCCTTCCATGATTAGACTCCGTGTGCATGCAAGATGGCCCTTTGCAACTGCTAAGTGTGTGAGCATGTCCAGTACGCCATTGTGTAGATGGACACACAGTACATTCCACACTGCGCCCTTCCGTGATTAGACTCCGTGTGCATGCAAGATGGCCCTTTGCAACTGCTAAGTGTGTGTGCATGCCCAGTACGCCGTTGTGTAGATGGACACACAGTACATTCCATAAAGACATGTGATACTAAGCGTGTGGGCATGGCCACTGACATCCTGTATAGCCATGGTGGTCATCCAGGTAACAGATGTCCATTTTCAATGTCACGATGGATGCCTACATTGAACACACTGGTTGCTCTCTTGAAGGGTGTACTGTCTGTGGCGCATCCCGTATCTATTTAGTGTTGTAGTGCTCCATAGATATTTAGTTGGCCCTATGACAGCACTGCCGTGTTTGTGTACGTCTACCTTGGGACAGTAATATGCTTTCAGACTGCTCACTCTCTAAACATTCCCTATCAGCATGTTTGCCTTTGCGGATGATGTCACCCACCTAGAAGTATGCCTCTGGGAGTGCTGTGTTCAGTAATCTCGGTAGTGCATTCTGTAAATGCGTAATGCTGTAGTGTGATAAGGTAGTTAGGTGTATGTTCAACTCCCGGCCCTGCCAAGTGTGCATGTGTGTGTGTGTGTGTTTCCAGCTGCCTGGGGACACAGTAATGCTTTTAGATGCCTCACAACACATACATTCCCTATCGGCGTCTTTGCCTTTGCGGATGATGTCACCCACCTAGAAGTATGCCTCTGGGAGTGATGTGTTTAGTAATCTCGGTAGCGCGTTCTGTAAATGCGTAATGCTGTAGTGTGTTAAAGTAGTTAGGTGTATGTTCAACTCCTGGCCCTTTCAAGTGTGTGTGTGTGTGTGTGTGTGTGTGTGTGTTTCCAGCTGCCTGGGGACACAGTAATGCTTTTACATGCCTCACAACACATACATTCCCTATCGGCATCTTTGCCTTTGCGGATGATGTCACCCACCTAGAAGTATGCCTCTGGGAGTGCTGTGTTCAGTAATCTCGGTAGCACATTCTGTAAATTTGTAATGCTGTAGTGTGATAAGGTAGTTAGGTGTATGTTTAACTCCCGGCCCTGCCAAGTGTGTGTGTGTGTGTGTGTGTGTGTGTGTGTGTGTGTGTGTGTGTTTCCAGCTGCCTGGGGACACAGTAATGCTTTTACATGCCTCACAACACATACATTCCCTATCAGCATCTTTGCCTTTGTGGATGATGTCACCCACCTAGAAGTATGCCTCTGGGTGTGCTGTTTTCAGAAAATCTCGGTGGCGCGTTCTGTAAATGCGTCATGCTGTAGTGTGATAGGGTAGTTAGGTGTAAGTTTGATTCCCAGGCCTGCTAAGTGTGTGTGTGTGCATACTCCCGTCTGCCTGGGGACTCAGGTTATGCTTTTAGACACTTCGCACCACAGATATATCCTGCTGACGTCTTTGTCTTTGTGGATGTTGACACGCACCTAGTAGAATGCCTGTGTGTCTGCTGCATTTAGTAATCTCATTAGCGCATTCTGTAAATGCGTTATGCTGTAGTGTGATAGGGTAGTAATGTGTAGGTTCGATTACCAGCCCTGCCACGTGTGTGTGTGTGTGTGTGTGTATGTCTGTATCTCTCTCTCTCTCTCTCTCTCTCTATATATATATATATATATATATATATAAAATCTATTTTCTGCCCATAACTCTGCTCTTGCATGGACAGCTGACTGTTTCATGTATCGCATATTTGCATAGCTTTCACATACCAATGGGGTATGTTGCAAATCCCAACATTGTCCATGCAACATCTGTGTTACGGGCGGTGTTACACGCCCTTACAGGCGTTTGCTGTATATCTTGGCATACATCTATCCTTGCTGTACTCTCACTGTACTCAGACACCGGAGGCTTCATGTATCATGGCCTAGTTTTGCTGTGTGTATGTCTATTTGTGCTGTGTGCATGGCTGTGGGTATGTCCCACTATCATCATTTGTAAAGGTGACAGCCCTATAGGTACTTCATGTAGATTGCTGTGTCATTTGACATGTCAGCACATACCTCCAGACAGTACTGAACGTCCTACTGCAGCGCATTTCATACCTTCTGCGTTATCTTGCAGTCGATATTGCTGTTTCCTCACACATGTATCTGTTTCTGATCATACCACTCCACCTCCTAGAGCAAATTTCTGGACAAGGCCTTATCTGATAGTGGGACACATAGGGGCAGTATTGACATGTTGCTCTTACAAACATAGATAGTTGACACAATAATAGGTTTTGCATTTGTATGGCTTTTCTGTCGGATTTGGTGTCTTAATCACATGTTTGTCATTATTTCATGACTTCAGTTATCAGGAATGTGCCAGAATGTTACTGATGTTACGTGGAACACACCAAACATATGAGGCAGAACTCTGCACATTCTGCATAAATCTGTACAGTTGTGGAGTATGTGTCTGAAACAAGATATCAACTTTCTGACACCAATACACACACTGTATGGCGGCATCACAGGCCACATGCCATTACATTTATATTGCAGGACACACCCACCCAGAGAGTTGTATTCCTTACACAGGCCAACAGCTGCTTATCCACAGTAATTGGTCTATCATGTACCGTATGTGTGCGCCGGTATTTGCGCTTTCCATCAGTGGCAGAGCTCACGTACGAGTATGGGGCACTGGACATTGTTACGGTGACACTGCATGACACCCTGAGGGACACATTACTTTTGTGTCTATTAACCTTCCACATTGACATTCACAGGGCATACGTTGTCATTAACATTTGTCGGAGTACATGCATATGACTTGTACATGTTTTCTCATTTGTCCTGATGTCTTTCTTCTCACCTGTCCACCTAGAATCACTAGTTCTGTACATGTATTTTGGACAGGTTACCTTCATACCCCTAACCTGTACACATTATGGGTAAGCGCCCTGACGTTTGACCTTTGCCCTTGTTACATTTGTCATAGTGATGTGCCTTTCTGGTGAATTGCTGGCAAGGCATTATGAACTGTGCGGTTAGATAATAGTGACTGACATTTCCATTACATGATTAGTAACACTCATAACATATGTATTCCTGGCTACGCCAGTATTCTCACAACATTCTGACTTTGTCTGGGGTTTATCTAATATAGTCCCTATTTGTATTTCATGTACTATGCCTTAGTGCAGCTGTGTTATTTTGACAGTTTGCCAGTTATGGGTACCATCTTGGTCGTACGCATGTCCATTCATGATAATCGCCTACATGACACTGATATAGGGCCCTACATATTGCTAAAATGGTTTACGCAATATCCAGTGGATGGTTTGCCCCATTATAGAGAATATAGGCGTGTGCTATACCCACATCACTCCCACGGGGCGGGCCTACGAAATCTCTGCCAAACAACACCTAGGCTCATTTCTGCATATCCATGATTTCCATACCTGACAACCCTCTACAGTACCCATTACACATGTTTAATGTGTGTGGTACTGAAGTGTGGAGACACTTATATGCACTCCCCACTCTCCGGATATCAGTTCGTACGTCATACATTCTGTCGACACATGTGTCATCACCCTTGCACCTGCTACTGTTGCATGTACAGCTATATCGTATTTGCTGAGGTGACTTATTTTGCGTCACTGTCGGTTGACACTACGTATGGATCAATTTCTGGGGTCCTGCAATGGACACCTATCTGCATGTTTAAAGTGTAGAACATGCTGGACTGTCACTTTCTGGCCAATGGTTTGGAATGCAGTGGTTTATTCACCTTTCGTGCATGTCTGTTTGTCTACCCATATTAGTTATAACGTGGCCTATTTATGTACATATGTCATATCTATGGGACATATGTCTGTTGTGTATACATATATACATGTACAATCCTCATTTCATAACTTGCTTTGGTTTACGTTTGTGGATTATGTGTATACATATATATCTATATCCATACCATACCTTTCCACTGTACAGATTGTCGCAGAGTGTACAGCTGGTTGCCTCTTTATCTTCGGTGTGTTTTACATAAACCTGTGTCTATCTGGCAATGTAGTGGCATTTCATTTGAGACTTATGGTGGGAAATACTGGCAAGCAGTTCAGGTTACAACTGCATACCCTTCAGAGAATCCATGCTACTGACACACCCGTTATTCCATCCACTTTCTATGTTTGTTCTGGCACATATCTGGGGATTGTCCCTATTTGTACCGGTAGTTTGCATGCCTTTGTCCGGATTCATACTTTACGGGGTTAACAAGTTTGAGCCATGTATATCTAACATGGGGGAAACAGCATTCATTTACTATGCTGTGAGCGGATCACACATGCACAGGCACACTTGCATTTCCTTATTGTGGGTTACACGCAGGCGCACATGCATATCCTTATTGTGGGTTACATATGTTTACTAAGTCTTTGTGCTTACGTGGGCTTTATTACTTGTGACAGTACCAGTAAATTATCTGTAATCCGGTTAATGGACGTATGCGAAACACACATTTACCTTTACATATCTAACTGTCTGTACAGCACAGACGCATTCATTACACTTTCACATTATATGTGCTGTAGCCGTAGTTGAACCGGGACTGTATTCATGTTGGCCGGATGCTGTAACCACTATACTTTTGGTGTTCTGCTCATTTATATGCATACCCATAGTACATAGCTACATTAACATATGCCTCACCGCTTCACTTACGACACAGGCATCCATTCCCCTGCTGGGAAAAATGCGGTACACTCTGCGACAATCTGTACAGTGGAAAGGTATGGTATGGATATAGATATATATGTATACACATAATCCACAAACGTAAACCAAAGCAAGTTATGAAGTTATGTTACACATTCCCTATTCCCTACTGCTCTAGACCCAAGCTGCATATTTAATCACTGCAGGGATATTCAGAACCCTAAGGCTTATAGTCCTGACACATACAGGTCTTTAATTGTCAGGGTGTTCATGTGGTGATCTGGGTTTAGGCTTGTCTGCCTGGTGAACGGAACTGCCCTGACCATGTTCAAATGTCAGACAAAGCACATGGACAAGGTTTGTCCATTTTACACATTTTATCTGTGTTTACAGACGCAGGTGTTTGGGCACCTGTCAGCAGCTTTAATGTTGGCAATACATAATATGGGTGGGGGTGGTTACAATACATAATCCACGGTGAGTGGTGTTCCCATTCACATTTGACTATTTCCTTTATTCATTCTTACGAGGATTATTATTTTGCACATGACTTAACTATGAATTAACCACAGGTATGCAGTAGTACAGTCAACATATGTGAAGGTTTGTTGGTTAAAAAATGGAAAGACACCTTGACAGAGCAACAGTCACTATTCCTGTTTCAGTTATTTACTTACAGTTAGTGGAAAGCGAATTGGAATAAACACCTCAGATAATTGATGGTAACCATCCAAATTGATAGCCAAAAGCAAGTTTGTTTTGGACAATAACTGTCTGTTAAGATAGCAGCTGTAGAGTTTCACGCCTTCTGCAAACAGTTTACTGTAAAATAATCAGTGAAACACACCGGCTGTTTAAATCCCAGTAAATTTTTGAGTTAACAGGTCGGTTTTCACCTCACCAAACAGAAAATTGTTCCACAGTTAAACAACACAAGCTATTATGTGTTGAAGTTCGGTCTTCACCTCATTACAAATGGAAACAGCTGTCCAAAATGCACTTTTGAAAGGACCACATCGATATAATCTTGTGAATACGAACAGTTTATTGACAAAAAACTGGGAAGCGCTTTCACCTTGTAGGCTTCCTCAGGCCAAACACATCACAGAGCTTTGACATATATATATATATATATATATACTTTAGGTCTGTGTGACATCACTTTCCTTGTGCTTGACTCACATTCAAATATTTAAAGCAACACTAACTATATAAAAAATGTGTATAAAATGCAGAGTATAATGTTGGTCGACTATGATCAACTCAACGTATACTACTTAAAATCAATTGTATAATAATAATAAATAAAAATATATAAATATGAATATCATACTTTTATTCTAAATTTGAACACTCTCTGCTGTGCTAAGATGGATTATTTAAGATGACATCAAGTAAGCGTTTTTTTAAAGATAAAACCTTATAAAACAAAATAAAAGCCTACTGTTAAACTTGTACAAAGTAGGAATAGCTGTGCCAAGCAAACAATCTCAAGCTTATAAAACCAATCAATGTTAATGGATAGATGACTAAAATACTTTTCTAGGCATAACATGTCGGTACAAACCCTGCACTCAGTTGCATTTTAAGAAATGTAAAGCTTAAAAATATCAGGACTAACATTAAACACTTCTGTCGAACATGTGTTAAATACCCAAGTTCAAATAAAGGCACTTCAGTTGAGCATATATTAGATACCCAGATACAAGTGATTGCACTTAATTGTGCTTCTAATGAGAAAAACAAATATAGTTCGCTGGAAATAGCTTATCAAAGCAATGCCTAGATTCTAGGTTATATCTCAAAAATAAAGTGATACAGCTTTCTTTAAAACTAATATAGCAGCATTAATCGCTTTTATGTTAGATGCACAAATTCAAGTAAGAGTATACACATATAATTCAAAATGTCATACAAATATCTAAAGACTAAATTGTAGACATGACCAGCTAATCTCTGTTGAACATATATTATATGGTAAATAATGTAGGTTCGCTGGATCAACATAAAATGAACCTTGTAACCTCAGCGTCAATATAATTAGAGCAAGTGCAAAATATGAGGTGTTGTGTCTTTTGTTGTTAATAACAAGACACAACTTCAAAATTACATTTTCCATGCACAACAGCCCTACTGATATTGAGGCTAGCTTTTTAACATCAACCAGCCTCTAATTAAATCCACAATTTCAAGTATAGACTTTTAAATAGCTTGGCACAGCTATTCCTACTTTGTACAAGTTTAACAGTAGGCTTTTATTTTGTTTTATAAGGTTTTATTTAAAAAAAAAACGCTTACTTGATGTCATCTTAAATAATCCATCTTAGCATAGCAGAGAGTGTTCAAATTTAGAATAAAAGTATGATATTCATATTTATACATTTTTATTTATTATTATTATACAATTGATTTTAAGTAGTATATGTTGAGCTGATCATAGTCGACCAACATTATACTCTGCATTTTATACACATTTTTTATATAGTTAGTGTTGCTTTAAATATTTGAATGTGAGTCAAGCACAAGGGAAGTGATGTCACACAGACCTAAAGTATATATATATGTCAAAGCTCTGTGATGTGTTTGACCTGAGGAAGCCTACAAGGTGGAAGCGCTTGCCAGTTTTTTGTCAATAAAGTGTTCATATTCACAAGATTATATCGCTGTGGTCCTTTCAAAAGTGCATTTTGGACAGCTGTTTCCATTTGTGATGAGGTGAAGACTGAACTTCAACACATAATAGCTTGTGTTGTTTAACTGTGGAACAATTTTCTGTTTGGTGAGGTGAAAACCGACCTGTTAACTCAAATTTTACAGTAAACTGTTTGCAGAAGGCGTGAAACTCTAACAGCTGCTGTCTTAACAGACAGTTATTGTCCAACACAAACTTGCTTTTGGCTATCAATTTGGATGGTTACCATCAATTATCTGAGGCGTTTATTCCAATTCGCTTTCCACTAACTGTAAGTAAAAAACTGAAACAGGAATAGTGACTGTTGCTCTTCCAAGGTGTCTTGCCATTTTTTAACTAACAAACCTTACTGTTATTATCAAGACACAAAATATAGCAGCTATTTTTTACCTGATTCTTATATGTGAAGGTTGGTTACAGTATAAATGTACAGACCTCTGTAATACTGGGGACTACCCCACATCCTTCACAACATTTCATGCTTATGTACATACTATTATTCTGTGAACTTTCGAAGTTTGTGAGAGCAGTAATTACATCTGTCCCTATTTGTCCACCCATCCATTTAGGCTTTGTCCAGATTTTGTTGCTGTAATAGGTTGAGAGGTGGTGTCGGTATGTGATTGAGTTGAATATATACTGTCGATAATTCAGTGGGGGGTAGGGTTACCACCTGTTCCTCTTTGCGAGGGGAAGTCCCACTTTGGACAGTTGTGTCCTGCAATGAAACCTAAGACATGGCAATTGTCCTGTGATTTTAAGACAAAAATATATTTCTTATTTTCTTTACTAGTTGCATGATACAGGTATTTTGTATCTGGAACACATAACTATTATTTGGGATAGCTTAAGCTATTCAAATGCTATGGAATAAGCTTTTATCTTGGCATACAAGTGTAATTCTGTCCTTTGCACTGGCCGGGGATATGTTTTATCCTGCAAATTCTCACATTTCTACAACGGATGTCCCGCCTTGGGCATCTGAACAGGTGGCAACCCTAGTGGGGAGACCTGCATGGTGGACAGCTGTTCCATCCTGCGTAGTATGTTTTGCATGTCTGTGTAGAAACTGAACAGTACTGTGACTACACATACATGTTTTGTCCAGATGTGTACAGTACTGGACACCGTGGCGTGTAAACAACTCTGAGGTTTCAACAGGTTACTTATCCCATGCGGGATGTACACACATTTTGCCGAAACATGAACGCGCGGGCATTTGGATTTACGTAACTGTGATGGGATGTTTACAAACGTGGGATACATATTTGCAATCCTGACACTGCCTAGGATGATACTTCCTACTACATATGGGGAATACTCGCTATGTTTAGGTGTACGGCTGCGCAAGGCTGGTAGCTGGCTTTGGTGGACATTCGGACATGGATGCGGGTTATGTGCTATACAGGGGTTGTTGCGTATTGCATTTGCATGCATGGGTTCTGCTTTTGGATATCCCGGTTCCGCATATAGCATCCTATGTGTATGTGCCAGTTACGTTCCTGTTCATGTGTATAGCACATTTTAATATACATATGTTTGTGTGTGTTTGGTATACAATTTGGACTGCCAGGTTTCTTTACGGTTGTTATATAGCCACAACTGCCGAGCTGTGTACTATCACTACTACTGTAGGACTGCTGGTGACCATGCCCATGGTGCTAGACGTGTGTATTGGCCGCGCGATGACATGATACGCTTCACTTCCACTGGGTATAACTACTTACAGTGCAGTACATTACGGACACACGATTTTAAATATCATTTGTTCCATGGACGGAAACTCATATTGTGTTGCGTGCATTTCTGTTTGGTTCTCCATTTTGTGTGGTCGGGAACTGTCTTGCATGCTTTGCATACATTTCATTATCCACGGACACTGATAGGTACGATTACTATTGCAGGCAGACTATAATATTCAGCAGTTTAGGTTGCTCATCGATAGCCGACATTGACACGCCTCCGGGCGCAGCTTGGTAATGCCCCATGCACTCGCGCATGTGTCCTATGCACGTGTATGTCGTGGCAGTGCACCTTCATTAATATGCATCTGACGCTACTACGCCATATATATGCCGCACGGCTGGCGCAGGCCTTACACCGGCCTTGTGCCAAGCTTCATGAATCCAGGGGTATATCTAAAATGTATTATATAAAATTGAATTTGTATCAAAAATACTATGGTAACCATACTAGAACAGATGGATATGTTAGATTGTCACAACATTTCAAGTCAAATTGAAACATTCAAAGGCTACTTAACTACTCTTCAGAGAAACTTAATGAAAAACTCTATTTTAAAACTCCAAAAATCATGGGAAATAGAGTGTAAGATGGGCAAGTAGTAATCCAAATGGACAATTTTTAGTTTTTTTAATAAGGCTTATACTTCCATTATGGTTCATCAAATAATAAATTGTCAAAGAATAGACTCAACAAGCATAGCTTGCCAAGAAATCAGCCCAATGAAAAAAATAGCTAAATATATTGCCTGCAAGGAGATAATCCTCACCATACCCAAGTATGAGAGACTGTGCAGAGTATGTTCAGTTTTAATAGGCTTGTTGTTGGTTCTTCAATGTAAACTCTTTATTTTGCATACATTTCTAATAAATTAGTCATGTGTCCCAGACCAAGAAAGAATGAAAAAGAAATTAGACATACTGACATACCAAACTGAAGTCATGCTGTCATATAGGGTACATAACTCACTGAGGAGAAGAATAAATGCAACACATGGTTGATGTGTATACTACTAAAAAATACTCTGATAAAATACTTCAGGCTAAAGCTGAAAAGAAAGCAGCACCTTGATTAACACTTTCTTTTCTCTTATCTTCCTTCTGAAGATAGATATTCATCCAGTGATAAAGAGTGCCCTCTATTTCCTCTAAATTATTTATTTATTTTATTTAGTTATTTACATTTGTTGACCATGAGAGTCCGACTGGACACAGGTCCGTTTTCAGCATACGATAGAAACTGTCCCCCCTTTCCTCACAACCTCCAAAGCGACACTTTAAAATAACTTGGATATTCTCTCTCTCTCTCTCTCTCTATATATATATATATATATATATATATATATATATATATATATATACATATACTATGCAGCCTCAAAAAAATGACAAAAAATTGAAATTAAAATGATAAACAAGGAAAAGGTATTGACTGAATAAAGGCAGGCCTTCTACAGATCACCTAAGCAAAAAGCATTTTTAGTGATACGGCAATCAGTTGTCTCTTGCTTTAGCAGCACCTAAGAAATAAAGAAATTAAAGTATGTCTACAAAAAATTTACCAGCTGTTTAATTATAATACCTGACATCAACCTCTTGAAATGTTTTATTTGTCAGGGCATTGCAAAGTTTTAACATCCACTAAAGAAACATCAGGGAATGGGAAGGTAGCCCAGATATGATAAAGGCAGTCTGCACATGTATCTATGATTGTTTGTTCTTAATCAAAAAATCATTATATGAGTGTGGCATGTTACTCATGTCACTTCATCCACGTGCAGTTCTTATTCACAATCTGGAAACCATAAAGACCGACTGCTCAGGGTGTTTAATGCGAAATCTGTAATTTACCACAAAGATACTATCAAATAATTTCATAGACTCGCTGCCCTTAAAGGGTTGTATGAATATGCATTTAACTTGAAAATGAGAAGTACATTTCCATATCAACATGAACCTCAACCATAATTCTACTCTACACAGTCAGGAGACATAGATGCTAAGGGAAATCTATCTCATCTGAAAAATCTCCAATCTATTGCAATGTCAGACACAATACTATATCATTAACACTGCTTTAACAGCAAATTTACTATTAGTTAACTAAATGACCTAATGCAAGATGCATGCATTTTACAAAACCCAAATGCCATCATGTGGAGTCTGCAATGACACATCACATTAATCCTCAATATATATACTGCCTCTGTCTTCCAGAAAGAATGAAATGTGTGTCTTGAAAAAGAGTTTATGTGAGTCTCAGTCTCCAAAGTCTATGCAAATAACTGTCCAAAAGGTGCAGTAAATGAGAACATTGCTCAAATGCAAGTCACTGGAGTGGCTGTACCAATAGCAATAAAGAGAAACAGCAATTCTTATGCAAACAAATTACGGCAGTGTGTGGGCAAAAAATCAATTTCAGTTTTATTACTACCACATAGGTGCAGACAGCATATCATCACTATGCTTACTGTGAGCAGAAGGCAGAATAATACTTAGTTTTCTGAATGTTATAATAAACAATTATTATACTCATTAACACTGCTTTTCTGATTGATGGTGCAGTGGTAGCATTGTCACCTCACAACAAGAGGTTCTCTGGGGTCGATTCTTAGCTAGATTGCCTTCTGTGTGGAGTCTGTATGTCCTCCCTGTGTTTGTGTGGGTTTCCCCTGGGTGCTCTGGTTTCCTCCCATGTTCAAAGACATGCATCTGGAGCATTTCTCCCCAGGCCTCTGACATAAAAATGGCTCTGTACCAAGTCAGACTTTCCCAGTTAGCAAATGTTAAATAAATACAGAGCAGGAAAGGTAATTTCTGCTTTGTTTTTAAACATGGTGGCATGGTGACATTACTCACCAGGACAAATGAGTTGAGAGCAGCTCAGTACCACAGGACAGTGATACTGATGTAAAAATCCATAAATAATCTACTGCTGTTTCCTCACCCTTACCTGCAGGCAGACTATAACTGTTCTCTTCTATATTCTTCCTGTTGGCTGTAGGATGAAAGGCTGTCAGTCACAAGTTATTAGTATAGACTTGACAGCTGACCTCTCCTCAGATATAAGGAGTAGATGGCTGTCCCAATACCAAAAAATGTACATACCTTTGAGCTGGTGGAGACCTGAAATTAGAAACTGCCTTCTCAGACTCTATGTAAAAAAGAAACAAGAACCCAGCAAAAGCTAGAGGAATTTCTCTCCAATCCCCTCCCCCCAGAAATAAAATGCTGACATGCAGCTATGAGTGGGCTGGGCACATTCTAGGTGATTCTGGAACTATCTATAGCAAATCAGGATTCTTAGACTGCATGCAAATTTGCCATTTAAATTAGTAAACCCTAGCCAAACTGGGACAACTGATAGCTTTATGTCCTAGGGCCAGTCCTTTTTAGCATCTTTTTCTCAGATATCAAAACTGACTGTAGTGCCTAGCACTAAACTGTAGATGATTATAAAGTTGGTAGTAACGTCATTAATACCACCCATCCAGCTATGAATGGATTACCCATTCTTCAGTGTCAGAAAAAAGTACTCTGATTTTTGTCAAGCCCCCAGTACTATGCATGTACACTATTGATGGAGAGCAGCTAAAAGTTGACAAAATCATAAAAGACCTTGAAGTCTGATGATCTTTCGTTTAATGCCCATATAACCACAACTTTCTGCAAACCAAACAGTACTGCCACCTTATTCTCGATGGCACTGATAGTTGTACTCAAGATTATAAGCTAGAAGCATGTCTCAAGCATGTGTGATAATCCATTCCTGGAGCTAAATTGGCACGTGCTCCATCAGCAGTGTCACTTCCGTTATCTTTATCTTTTGATGCACCAACCAAAAACTTTGTTTTTCTTTATCCTTAAAGTTACAGTTAGAGGTTAAAGCAAGTTTCCAATACATCTGTAACTTTAACCTGACCACTGCATATTCAGCTCAGCTTGAAGTTTTGGTCTTCATAATATGTTGTTTGGTTAAGTTTTTTTTTAAAAGTTGTTTAAATATATTTAAATATTTAAATAACATCTCAGTTTTGAAACATTTAATGTTTGAACATTAACCTTTATTCATAATGACATGTGAGATGTGTGCACAGTTCTTGTTTTTATTTGTATTCATGAATGTAAATGTTTGCAGAGATAATCAGATGTAGACTAGAAGGGTGTCAAGAGCTGATGCTACAAGACCCTCTTCTTGATAGTTATCTAGCCTCCTGGTCAGGTATGAGAATCACACCAGGTATCTATGCTCATTGCACACATACAGAACAATGAATGAAAATAAATACAAAGACTTATGTTCATTGAGTACAAATGGTGAGTAGCAGTGTGCGAATGTACAGAGAACTACTACACTTGTAACTATTAGTAGTTCAGAGATGCTATTGAATCCCACATACATAACTGTTTTTGGGCAGGTAAAAATATGAAGTCTGAATTTTGGGAAACTAAAGTAACAGTGCTAAAATGCTATGCTAATGTCAGATGGTAAAACCTGCAGTGAAAATGCCAAAAAGGGGTGAAGAAATTGATAGTTCACAGGCGAATGTATGATCAAGTTGTTTATGGAAGACTGTAATAATAATAATAATAATAATGTGTGCTTAGTTCGCCATGAACTGAGTAGTGCTTTAAAACAATTTGACAAGTGACACTAAAAAAATGCAGTTGTTAAGCAACCAGTTGAAGGGACATTTATGAAAAAAAGAAGGCTAGCAGTTATGGAAGATTCTGACTGCACACATTTTATTATGGATTCAACATTAATAGTGTGTCACTTAATAGACAAGTGGTTAAACTAAAAGGTCTAAATCCTTGGGGAGTCATATCTAAACATGCCAACTTCCAAATTCTCAAAAACACAAAATTATTTTTTGTGCACAGTAAGACCTTCCACATCCCCCATCTGATATGGTAGCAACCCTCCACAACCTTGATATGGATCAGTGGTGGAAAAGCAGACAAGAAACGCACTTTGTCTCTTTTCTGCAGGTCCCATGAACTATAAACTAGGACATGTGAGACCTAACCAAGTCCCAATGCTCTGAAAGTCCAACAACAAGAAACAGGCACTCTCATGTCAAGGTTTCAACACACCACAAAGCAAAGTAGGTTTATCCTTGTGTCCACAAAAAGTCACAGAAGGTTAGCACTTCATAAGTGCCAGCGGCAATGTTCTTTCACACACATAACAATTTAGTACTGCATTGCTGACCTAGCGAAAGGCATTAGTAAACAATTGAAAGAGAGTATAGCTAGCTGCAAATATTTTTTAGTTACCATGGGTAACATCAGTATAAAAATATACAGTGCATACAGCTGTTAGTTTTTGTACATGCAGTGAGTAACAATTTTGATGTATCTCATGAGCAGGATAAAGGGCTTTGTTGCATGGATGTACAGTGGGTTTGAAACTTCCAAAGCTATGAGATAGTTCTGGCTGTTATCTGTGTGCAGTGGTCAAAGTTGCATAGTGTCATATGAGATGATACTACTGCGATGACAATGGAAGCAGTGGGATTTGCTACACAGATTAAACTATATTAGAATGAGTCTGAGCCTCATATGGATGCTGTCAGTGCGCATAAAGTCATTAAGGAGCAAGAAGCAGACAGCAGCTATGTCATGAAATCTGAAAATGTAATGAAACAAGTCTTCTCTGTTCTTAACTTCCAGTCCAGAAGATTTAATCAATGGCAATTCAAATCATTTCTGCAACAGATTGAATCTGACATCTGAGATACTCCTATTTGCGCAAATAAATGGATGAGCAGAGCTAAAGCTTTGGAATAATTTGTTATGACTAAGATTCAGGTATTTGCAAATTTTTCACAGAAATGGGCCAAGAAGCAGCTTGTCTCAACAGACCTTTCTTACAAACTTTGCAAATCCTTGAATCTCATCTGAATTACTGGAATCCCATGCAGTTTCAGATTTTCTTAGTCTTTCAGCAAGTGTACTAGTGTGACATTTCTGGAAATCTTGAGCTGTGGGAATTTTTAAGGATGACATTTATCATAATTTTCAAATCTTCAGCAAGAAGAAGAATTTATTAAATTTCATATGTAATCATTTGGCAGTGCAACCTTTCCTGATGATTGCAAGCTGTAAGTTATTTATCATTAGCATTTAACTGAAATGAAACAAGCCTTTAAATAAAATGACACTTTGATATGTTTTAGCAATTGCTGGCTGATGAATATGACAAACTGAAGTGCATGGTTTTAAATATGTCTATAATGAGAGGTAAAGGGGATGTTATGAAATCGCCAAGGGTCAGTCATGAGAGCTGGTTGTGGTAGACAGGGATGTAGGTGACAGAATGGAGATGTCAGAGATCACATCTGGTAGTAGCAGGGTGGAAGTGAGATCTCACAAACATTATCCCTGTGTACTGCACCGGTCTGCCATTTTGAGGCTTGATGTGTTCTCTAGTATGGATGGGAAAGAACTTTGGGAGTGTCTACAGGAACCCCAACATGGTGTTCCAGATAGGCATAGGCACTGCTGTCCAGCTGTGGATAGTGATTATGCAGAAGTGAGTGAGCAGAAGCAGGTGGGCTGGTGAGGTTTCTTTGTGGTGGAGCCAGTGGATTGTTGTCAGTCACAAATTAAAGACTGGCCATGCCCATATATTCTGGCCACAGTGTCCGGAGGCAACAGTGATGATCTCTGGAACAGTGGGTGTCTCTGGTGTATGGATAACCAGTTAACTCCCCCTTCTCTGGACCTTCCCAGACTCACAGCTATCATGGCCTCCAGAGCTAGAATGATGGGTGGTTACCATCTGCCTCATGTTAATGTTAAAGTTCGATCATATGGTGTCGACCATATGACATTCGAACTTTAAAAAGTTCAAATAATTAATCGGGACTTTATATTTCATAGCTATTTATTTAGGAAATCCACATTTGTTATTATCTTCATTTTAAGAGTATGCATCCTATGCTTAAGAAATGGAATGTAATTGGGGACTATTTGTTAGATTTAGCCAGTTGATATGTGATGATAACGTTTTCTTTTTTTAATAAATTAATATTTTTAAAATCCCTTTTCTCTGATCAAGGATATTCAGTTAACAGATTATCTAAAATAGCCAATGAATTTATGAGTAGTAGGTCTGTTAAGTTTCAGCCTAGTTTCTGTTCTGGTTATACAGCAAAGACCAATTCTGTTGTTAGTGCATTCCATAATTCTTTTGCTTTACTGATCAGTATGATATGATCATTATTAAGACTATTGTTAATAATAAATGGAAGATTATTCAGGTAGTAAGGATTTTGTCACAATTATCAGGAGTTTTCTGACTTTTACTTACAAGGAATTTACTAATTTATTCTGTTATTTTAGTAGACCTAATGTTAAGTTGTCCACGGCTATTCCAGACCTTTTGGCCATTATAGTTGCCAATCATGTAAGGTATTTATTGAACAGCCAAGGTATTACTATTAGACATACTGGTAGGTTAATTCATTCTGAATACAGGTTTTCTTTTTAAGTCTAAACATGTTATTCAGCACATTGTGATACCTGCAAAGCATTCTATGTAGGTTATTTTAACTATTATTAAACAACAAATGTACTTATCAGTTACTTTCACCATTCATTGCTTGTAGGAGTCTGCCTTTACACTCGTTGGAGTTTTGTATCTCTTTTGTTTTTCATACTGCTGCCTTACATGCTGGACATTTTTTTTCTTTTTTTTTAAGTATAAACTCTGCCCGATCCATTTTTGTTTTATAGAGTTCAAGCAAGTTTTTCTCTTGAGAATGCAGAGGGTGATTTTGGAGATAGTGTTGAAATACTGAGGAGATAGAAGGGTAGGTAGAGGGGGTTATATAGTTCTTTATTGGTTAGGAGAATTTGTGTCTGAGCTAGTTGATGTGGGAGTTCTAACAGTTGAGATCACATAATGCAGAGCAATGATAAGCTTTATGTGGTAGGTTACTTACAAATTTAGCTATCTTATTATAGCATTGCTCCAGTTGTGATTTAAGAGAGATCTGAATGTTAGTCAGAATAGGTGAACCATAGGGAAATGACGGTAAAAGATAAGTGTTAGGTTGATTCTGCTAGAAGGAATAAGAAATGTATTTGCTCTATATAGTAGATCTAGCATTTGATGAGTTATTATTATAGAATTTTGTATGTGAGGATCAAACTTTAAGTTGTCATTATCATGGTACTCAGCAGGGAAATCAGCAGCAGAAGAAGAACAGGGTTAACATTTATTTAGTAACTGTTTAACATATGATGTGGAGACAGGTTAAAGGTTGAAGACATGGATGTCAGAACTAGTAGAATTCTGAGACAGATTAAATGGTTGGGTAGAGATGGAAGTAAGAGAGGCTATGATGTAAGTGAAGAAAGTGTTACATTTGGTAGCTGTTTCTGATATGGATCTGTCATGATAGGGGGTTGGTGAGGAACAAGAGCAAGGTTTAAAGATTTTCTTAATTCATCTAATTCATCTCCAAATTTTCTTTGGAATTATTTGATGATTAACTTGTGATATATATATATATATATATATATATATATATATATATATATATATATATATATATATGTATCTATTATATATATATATATATATATATATATATATATAAATATATATATATATATATATATATATATATATATATATATATATATATATATATATATATATATATATATATGAGTCTAGGACACATGCTCGACTAGCATATGCCTGAATCACAAAACATTGAACACAGATAAACAAAAGCGCTTAACATTGAAAAGTGCTTCCATGTATGTGTATTTCAAAAAAATAAATCTACGTTTCTGCAGGGAAGCTTTGTCCCTCTGCACCCCCCACCCCCCCTACTTTATTATTCTTACTCTGAGATCGCACAATAGTGGGGAAAAGGGAATTTTCCCTTACCCGCACTGTAGTCCGATCTACAAAACAGGCACACATACACGGAAGCACTTGTCGATGTTAAGTGCTTTTGTGTATGTGTGTTCGATATATATATATATATATATATATATATATATATATATATATATATATATATATTTTTTTTTTTTTTTTTTTTTTTTTTTTTTTAGGTGAATTCTCTTCTTGGTGAGGTTGCTGAACTCCTTGAATAAATGTAAGGTTTGAAGAGCTTTATCTTTGTGCCATTGTTTCCATGTTTTCACACAATTCCATAGGAATTCTTGTAGAATGAGACAGCCAGGCAGTATGTGTATTTTGGGCCGAGGGTATTTAAAGTATTCATGAATATATTTTTGAACTTGTTGACAGCTTCATCTAAGGTAGGGTTTTGAGTGGAGAACAGTTGACATATTTTAGTACATTGAGTGTATCAGGATGAAAGATTTCAGGTA